>NC_081171.1:108894-148894 GCF_012432095.1 Onychostoma macrolepis | reverse complement strand
CCAGTTATCGCTGAATAAAATGCAGATAGAGAAATTTTAACTTTTTAAGACAATAAACATACGATTGCGACAATATATGGTTTATTTGTGTTCAAGCAATCTTGGGTATTTTATAAGGATAAGTATATTTATAATACAATGCTAATTGACATAGTCTTTATCACTGTATATAATACTATAAAATAGTATGATTTCTGCCTCATTCTGTGATATGAAACCACGTCTGGTCACAAAGTTATTTCAAACACTCGACTGATGTTAAGTTAATTTGGAGATAAATGTCAATAAATGATATCTTGGACAACAGGCTCATACACATGCAAAACTGTGCTGCTGTACTGCATTTCTTCAAGACTCAGACTGATTTTTTTGTGCACTGTACAGTCCTGACCAAACCAAACCAAACCAGATCCAGATTATAGCAGAAGCTCCGCGTTTAGTGATAAACTCCTCCTCAGTTTCACATCCGCCTTCCGAGATGTCGCTCCGCACGATCGAACACAGAAATATGTCAACAACTAGACTCTATCGTTATTATCGCGGGAACTAATTCTTATCGTGGGGAGAATTTTTTACCGGTATATCGCAAACGATAAGATGTCGCCCATCCCTAATGGTGAGTTCCTTTCTGCTCTCGGCCGATGTCTTCCCAGCGGTCGCGGTCGCTCGAGGTTCGCTGAGAGCTAGGCTTGAGCTGATAGACGAAACACCGGAGATTTGTTGTTTGAGCTCTCGCGATTTCTCTCATCATAAACCACAAAGTGCAGATGTGCGTGCGACGTAAGTATAAGAGATTTATTCATCATACAGTGTAGCAGCTTCACTGATTATAACGCGACTGTTTCTTAAACTACATAAACTCTACTTTAGTAATGTAGTAGATGTCTGTAGCTACTGTTTGAAATGTAATCCTTATAATTAGTAACTTACAGTGTTTCTATTAAATTGTTGTCATGTTAAATACAAATTCAGAAAAACATTAGACTGCTTTTAGACTTACGCTGGAGTTGGTTCACTTTCCGGCAGTGAAATGAAGCAGATAATTAAATAAATTAGCATGATAATATCGTGTATCGGCGCTCTCACAGGCTGATGATATAACACTTGAGTATATTACACTAAAGGATCCACAGGACCAGGGTTAGGACCTTCAGCCGCGTGAAATAGCCACTGTGTTAAGAACTAGTTTGAACAACTTGCAGTTAGCCAAGAGGTAAATGTGTTTAATTTATATAGCACCCCGGCTCAAGGACGCTTTACAGAAGCAGTAGCACAATGGACAGTAGACATCTGCCCAGTCCAGGAGCTAGCATGATTGCAGTTGCATATCATGAGACGGCAGAGACACGTAGCATAGAATTGAGTAAACGGAGAAAGCAGATAGCATGAAGAAAGCATTACAGCTGTTAGTACAGGAGCTGGGAAGTGTCTGAAGCAGCAGTGACTGCTAGAGTCGGGTAAAGAAGGCAAATCAGTCTTTTACAACTGACTTTATGACCAGTCTTGAAGAAAGCGGCCCCTGGTCGACATTAGGATCCAGATGTCCCTGTATGACCGCTGTAGTGGCACCAGAGACGCTTGTGGACTCGATTCAGAGCGAAATAGAGCCGCGTGATTCTAGATCAATTGAGACTTTCTATTTTATTTTTTTTAATGAAGGTTCTAGTTCTCTCGCAATTCTGAAGAAAAAACATTAGACAACTAAACAAAATCTGATGGAATCGATGAATGGAACGATTCAATGACTCGCTCGTTTCATTACTGGATGAATCTCTTGAGTGAATGATTCAAAGACATGCATGTTTAACAGCCTCTTTTCACCAGCTAGATGCGCACACAGGAATTGATCATTTAAATTTGACAAGTATCTGATTCCCAGCCTAGTCTTTAACTACTTCATTAAGACTGTGATCTGTATGTTTGGCTTCGTTCAAATGTCTTTTCTTCCTTTTTTCCAGGGGTTGTTGTCATCCCAAAACCAAGCCAACTCTCCCAGTGGAACAGTAGTATAGCCAGGATATTTCTGCTGCTATGAGACGTGCATCGCGCCGCTCAGAACACGTGTTTTTCCTCCTGTTTCTGTCGTTCCGGAGGCCCGTGCATCCGCGGGGTTCCTTCCATTGCTTCTGTTCTCCCAGAGTATTTATTTGAATTGTTTTGTTGTTTTCACTCTCAATGCATCTCACTGTATGATTTATTTTTTTTCTCCTGTGTATTTCAAGCTTGCCTAAGGTGTGGGAATCATTTAATCCAGGGTGGAAAAGCAGTCGGCTTGAACTCAGTTTGCTGAGAAAGACCTGGTGGTCCAAACCGCTCGAGACTCGCTTCCATCCCAGATCCTTTTAATACGCTTTTAATTTCACCCTCTTTCACATGGAACAGATTTCACCCCCGTTGTTGAAAACTTTGCACTGATTTTATTTAATTTTTTGTTTTGAGTATTTCTTTTTTTTTTTGGTAACTACTATAAAGAATCAAAAAGACAAAAAAGAAAGAAATAGATGTTTGGGGAAGGCCTTGATGCACTTGGCTTTAATATCCTCTGTCTTGAATCTGAATCTGAAAAGCTGGATGCTGCAATCATAGTTTTTTAAAGGAAATTTGTTTGCACTTAATAGTTTATTAGAAGAGAATGGCTTTACATTTTTGTGTGCGAGGACTCACAGACCGGTATAATGTGGAGAATTATGATTAAAACTTTGTATCTATTGAGCATTTATTTTAATATTGTTTCAGATAAAAATCTGCTTTGTATTATATGTATAATATTGTAACTCAGTGATTTATTGGGGCAAAAGCAAATGATCAGTAACTCTAGTGGACGTTTGTCATCATTACAGGAAATAGTGACATTTCTAAAGCAGAAAAATAGACATAATATTAAAAATGATCTTAAATATGCAGGTTTCTGTTTGTTTAGTTTGGTTTTCCTGTCTCTTGTACAGAAGTCAGCCAGATGTATTTTGATATAGGAGATGTATGTACGAGCTCGTCTCGGAGCAGAAACGCTTGAAGCTCAGGAAGCAGAGAAAACAAACCTTACGGAAGAGTTTCAAGAGTTCATATTTTGCTTACCAAATGCAAACTTATTCTATGTGCTACTAAAAGAAGCCACTAGAGCGACTCGGTCGATCGGTAGAGTCTCACCGTGTGACACTATTAAACGTTTAACGTACCTTTCTTTGTGACTACCAATCATTGTTGATGAAACACACACTAACCGGGACAGACGAGGATGTGGAAGTGCTCATATTTTTGATTCATGTGGTTAACATTTTGCATTTCACGTTTTGTTCTTCATTAAAAAAAAAAGTCCATGTATGTTTGGTCTGGTGTGTATCTGTGTGGCTGTTGTTACGGGGTTCGAGCCTTTTTGTGCTGCTCCGGAGTGACTGAATAACTCTGAGCCAACATTCATAACCTTTGAAAATCTCTTTATTTGACCACCCTGTTTTGTTTTTATTAGTGCTGTCAAACGATTAATCGCATCCAAAATAAAAGTTTTTTCTTTACGTAATATACAGTGCACCCCCTCTGAATAAATATAAAGATGTATTTTCTTAATGATCACTAATATAATTAATGGAAAGATGGCAAAATTGAAATGTATTAAACATACTTAATAAAAACAACAACATATATATGCCAATGTTTTCTGTAAGAGAAGTAAATTAGCCAATTGTGTTTAAATGAAGGACTGCAGAAATGAGTACACCCTAGATTTAATTCAGCAAATGTCTAATATTCTAGTACTTCATATGTCCTCCAGAACTCTAAGTATACTGCTCTGACTCTTGGCACTGAGTGTAAGTTCATGACGTTCACATCTGTGCTGTTTAAGGACGAGCTGCTCTTTAATGAGGAGTTTGTGCAGAATCCCCCACAGCCGCTCAAGAGCGCCAAGATCGAGTGAAATACATGTCCACTGAAGGATTGTCACCTGGGAGAATGAATATCTTCACTGTCATGCTGAAAAAATCCCAATAATGCAGGGAATGAGGGGAGTGATTGCGGTGTGTGAGTTGATGACAGCGTTGATAAAGCACTCACTCGTCCCTGTATAAGAGCTTTACCTCTGAACCTCACTGTACTCCTCCAGCAACACCACAACATTTTGGATGCTTTTGGACCCGAAATGATTGACTTGGTCTCTTGAGAACAGAGTATGGATTCCCAGAAGTCTCTAGTTTGTAAATATAGGCCTTGGAAGAGGTTAAATGAGTTTATTTTGCTTATGTAGGTAATTCTAGTGGTGACAAGCATGTCAGTTCTGCCGGCTGCGTCATGCTCCGTGAGAGAAAGTGTCACTCTTTCGTAGCTTTTGCCGGCTCTGAGACGCTTGCATGTTATTTCTCCTGCTCTTTTTCTAGCAAAAATTCACTCCTCGCTATGAATGAATGAATGAATGAAGCATTTATATAGCGCTCTTATTGTGTATTGCTATACACCCAAAGCGCTTTACAATCATGTGGGGGGTCTCTCCTCAACCAGCACCAGTGTGCAGCATCCACTTGGATGATGCGACGGCAGCCACAGGACAACGGCGCCAGTGCGTTCACCACACACCAGCTACAGGTGGAGAGGAGAGAGATATAGCCAATCAAGTGGATGGGGATTATTAGGAGGCCGTGATAGACAAGGGCCAGTGGCAGGAATCTGACCAGGACACCGGGGTTACACCCCTACTCTTTACGATGAGTGTCATGGGATTTTTAATGACCACAGAGAGTCAGGACCTCGGTTTAACGTCTCATCCGAAAGACGGTGCTCTTTTTACAGTATAGTGTCCCCATCACTATACTGGGGTGTTAGGACCCACACAGACCACAGGGTGAGCGCCCCCTGCTGGCCTCACTAACACCTCTTCCAGCAGAAACCTAGTTTTCTCAGGAGGTCTCCCATCCAGGTACTGACCAGCTCACCCTGCTTAGCTTCCGTGGGTGACCGGTCTTGGGCCGCAGGGTGATATGGCTGTGGATAAATGAAATGAACTAAATGAAAACTTCAAGTGAAGACCTGATTGTTTCAGGAGTCTTGTCACGAGTCCATTGTTTTTGAATGTCGGTGCTACTTCTGCTGTATTTTCACACTTAAAACAGTAACTTGGTATTCCTCTTGTACCGTTGTCCTCTTTTATGTTAAGATAAGTCACGTGTCAGTTCTCTCCCGAGTGCTTCCACTGCTGCCAGCTTTAAGTCTGAGTATGATTCAGTGAGGTATATAACACTTTTAATTGTCAGGAAATTACTTGTCTTTAAAGGTTTTTGTTTAATATACTTACCTGCTGATCAAAAATAGCAAAAAAAAAAAATATATATATATATATAGTTTTATTTAGTAACTTTCAGGAGGGTGTACTCATTTTTGCAACACAACATTTTATGACTTTGATAAGAAAATCTTATTTTGCTGAATAATTTTGACATTCTTCTTTGGTAATTGATCAAGCAGGCTTAGAACATTATATCTCCACAGAACGCTAATATGTCGTCATGTAAGTAGAGAGTAATTGCTGAATTTGTTAAGTTCTAGAGGGGGGTGCACTCATTTATGCTGTGCACGGTATGTGTGTGTACGGTGTATATTTATTATGTATATATAAAGACACACACAAACAGCATATATGTTGAAAATATTTCCATGTATATATTTATATTCATATAAATTATATCAAATATATAAACGTAAGATGTTTTTCTTAAATATATACATGCATGTGTGTGTATTTATATATACATAACATACACAGTACACACACATATATACTATGTAAACAAAATCTTTTATTTTGGATGCGATTAATCGTTTGCTTGCACTAATTTGTATTTAAGCCGATTGGTATAATTGGAAAAAAAGTGCAGAAAAACTAATGTAAAGGAAGATATTGAGCTAAATTTCATGCCAAAATGCATTAATGTAAAAGCACCAGATCTGCTGAATGTGCATCGTGTACAGTAATGATGATTACCGTCAGAGATCGTTCAGAAGCAACGCAAATGTCAAAACATGGCAATCTGCAACGAGTGTAAAGTAAAACCCCTTTATTGAAGACTTTAAAGTCCACTTGTGGAAAGTCACAGTGGCTCCCAATAATAGCAAACCAGCGTTTATTATCCTGTTTATAATAATCATGAAACATCTGTGCAAATATAAAATGTGTAATAACACCAGGAACGAGCGGCACAGAGATCTTAAAGGAAGGAATGGCACTTGCTGTCTCCGCCGTGAGATCGTCTGGTTTACAGAGATTCGTTCGTCTGGTTAAATGATGGAAAGCAGACTTTCATTCTACATTTGTTACATCCGTGTTTATAGAGTCTGCTTCCAACAATCTGAAAGAAATAAAACTCCAGTTACGTCAGCTGATTCGGGCCGATGTGTATCGTGCCGCTTTGAGTCGGTCCGCTAATAAACCCATGCACATGTCAGCGCGTGTTGGTTTGAAAACGGCATGTTTCTGTGTGTGCGAAGACTTTTATTTTGTAATGTGAAATGTTGACTCTTTTGGTCTGTTGACTGCTCAAACCAGCAGAAGGGACGGAGCGTGTGCTGCTGTGCACAGACTCAGACGCGGTTCGGGGGCATCAGTACTCGTCTGGGCTGCGCTCCAGCGGAGGCATGAAGTAGCTCTTGAAGTGGCGTGGCTCTTCTTTGGGCTTTTCAAATCAGAAGAGAAGAGATTGAGAGGACAGATCACAGACAGCACGCTCTAGATCAGATGAAAGCACTGGTGTAGGGGTGTGATTACTTTGGTCAGACGCGAGTGGCACTTCTTGGAGATGGCAGGCAGAGAGCCGCGGTGCGAGACGCTCAGCGCGGGGAAGCTGGACACCGGGTAAGGGATCTTCGGTGTCGGGATCACCACGTTGAGTTTTGGTAGCTCCAGAGGGAAGTGCGAGGCGTTTCGTCGGCTGAGCGGGTCGCCGGCGTGCTTCAGATGCTGCAGAGAGGAACACGAGAGTCAACATCTCATCACAGCTGCAGATCTCTCTTTATGTACTGCTTTCTCTGTCAAATGCATTTAATGAAAGACAAAACAATATGTAACCACGTTATTAACATGACGACACCTGAAATAGAATAATATTCAAATGTTTTATGCATTAACTGAAGTTAACAA
The DNA here is from genome assembly GCF_012432095.1 of Onychostoma macrolepis. Taxonomy (NCBI): domain Eukaryota; kingdom Metazoa; phylum Chordata; class Actinopteri; order Cypriniformes; family Cyprinidae; genus Onychostoma; species Onychostoma macrolepis. Next base: position 141,774 of record NC_081171.1, on the reverse strand, counting down.
CAAAAATGCTCTCCTGAAATGACATTCTAGAGAAGCACAATACTGAGCGCTCGTCGTCGTCCGTTTCTGCTCGCTGTGTGTGATGCAGAGAAATGTCCATTTGTCTTCAGCTTCAGCTCGTTCCCTGACGGCACAGACTGGATTATTGCATTTTTGGAATTTTCTGCACGATTAGTGGCTTGTTAATAATTGTATTTGTTGCGTTACCTGTCGTCTTCCCTGCCGTGCGATGCGCCACAGCTGATCCACGGATGCAGGGATCCCGCTGGACTCTCCCTCGGCTCCGATCGCCTTCCGCAGACTCGCTGCCTTCCTCTCGGCCATCCTGCAGAAGACACGCACAGAACCAGCTGAAGCACTCTCGTCTCAAACACGCTACAGACTGAACGTGATCCGGCGATATCAGGCTGCTCATTTCTCTCGCATCACTGAAAAATGCATTTGGAGGTCAAGCAGTGCATGTTTAAGTGAAGCTGGTGCACGTCTGGTACCGCAGGTCTCTGAAGCAGGGGTGCTGCAGCGCTGCGCGGGCGCTCATGCGCTCCTCGGGGTCGTAGGTCAACATCTGGTGCAGCAGAGACAGAGTCGCCGCAGAGCAGTGAGGAATCAGCTGAGAGATCCCGCAGCCTTTACGAGGAGGGAAATCGAAGCGCATCGCACGAGACCTGCAACACAAACACAGAGACACGAGCGTGATACCGCAGCCGCTCTAGCGCCACGAGTCTAAGCAGCTTAGTTTCAAACTGTGAGTTAAAGTCAAACTCCTTCTTGGGAAATCAAGCATTCTGTCAATTTGATAATGGCCTTGGCTTCTAAGTGCTATACTCTACAACTATGCTTTATTAATGCGTTATAAAAGGCAATCTGCTTGAGTCGTGATGACCCTCATGTCGTCAGCGGCCGGTTGTTCAAACAGTTGAATCTGGATCAGAATGATCTGGATTTGGGAATGCCATGTTTTGCTGTCCAGGATCAGGGAAACCCGTCTTGCTTTTGTGCCGGTTTTTCAAAGCAAAACAGGATCGATCTCCCTGATCCAGATACACACTCTTCCAGAGTACTAGTGCTCCGCGGAGCCCCTGAAGGGACACGCTGATGAGAAAAATGACAATGTTTTGCATTTATTTACACAAATACCTACTGACTGCTCCACCTCTGATGATTGTGCAGGTGTAGTTTACAATCAGTGATTTAAAAAAGATTGAATTAAATATTTTTCTTTGATATTGACAGCTATTTGGGGATATATTACATTACAAACGTTGTATTTTTTGGACCAGTTTTAAAGTTTTATTACATTTTTGTTCCTGAAATCAGAATAATCCATCAAAAGTATCCCAATCTTACTAAAATGTTTTAAACAACACAAACTGAGGATTTAATCCAGATCAAAACCAAGATCTAATCTGAATTCAGAATCCTTTTTTTCTTTTGAACAACCCATTTTCAAGATTTGATCCAATCCGATGGCCAGAATCTGATCAGATTACGTTGGAACATCTGGCCCCAGATGTTTATAATCTCTATTTAAGCTAAGCTTTATGAACTGATGGCGCTGACTCTGTTCTGTGTCTGTATGTGAACGCTCTCCAGTCCAGAGGGATCAAATATGGTTTGTTCTCACTGTTTGAACTTCTGCAGCAGCGTGGTGTCCGGCGTGCCCAGAACCTCGTGGATCTTGTTGACCTGGTCTAACTCGTTTCGGCCGGGGAATAAAGGGCTCAGACTAGAAGACACGGAAGCCAGCGATTAGAATCAAGAAATGAACACAGAACGGCTGAAAGCACGGCGGAAGCACCTGAGGATTTCGAAGAAGACGCATCCGGCGCTCCACACGTCCATCTTCTGCGAGTAGTGTCCGTCGGTCAGCAGGCACTCGGGCGCTCGGTACCAGCGCGTGGAGATGTACTCGGTGTGAGGAGGTCTGGAGAAGATGCTCCTGCAGGAGCCGAAGTCTGCCAGCTTCAGCACATCGTTCTGTGAGCGACAGCGAGAGCGACTCATTCACTGATCCTGTGTGTGCACGCTTACTTTCATCAACACACGTGACCCTGCAGCACAGCAGCAGTCAGAAGCAGCACAGCTATATCTGCAGCAACAGCCAACAACACACTGTATGGCTCAAAATTATACATTTCTCTTTTATGCCAAAAATCATTAGGATATTAAGTAAAGATGAAGATATTTTGTATGTTTCATACCGTAAATATATCAAAACTTCATTTTTGATTAGTAATATGCATTGCTAAGAACTTCATTTGAACAACTTTAAAGGTGATTTTCTCAATATTTAGATTTTTTTGCACCCTCAGATTCCAGATTTTCAAATAGTTGCATCTCAGACAAATATTGTCCAACAAACCATACATCAATGGAAAGCGCATTTATTCAGCTTTCAGATGATGCATAAATTGCTAAATTAAAAAAAAAAAAATCACCCTTATGACTGGTTTTGTGGTCCAGGGTCACATCATTTGATGATTCAGCTGTAAAATCACATGGACGGCTTTACCTTGATCAGGATGTTCTCCGGCTTCACGTCTCTGTGGAATATGCCGTGGCTGCGGTTCAGAATGAACAGAAGAATCAGAGCGGTTCACAGGAAGAGGCTGATGTGTGTGTGTGTGTGTGAGAGTGTGTGTGTGTTCACCTGTGCATGTGATCCAGAGAGTGGCACAGCTGGAACATGTAGTGCTTGACTTTACTCTCCGCTAGAGGACACTGACGGCCTGGAGGAGGAACACAAGGCACGTTTACCTCTGAGTGACTGATGTTAAACAGCAAACGCACCGTACCTTTAATGAACTCGTATATGTTCATCTCCATGAGCTCACAGATGAGCGACAGCGTTCCCGAGTCTTTATCGCTGTAAAGCAGAGTCTGTGATCAGTTCAGCGTGTGTTAATATTCTCTCGCTCGTTCAGAACTGACTTCTTAATAAATACTCACTAAATGAGTTCGTGAAGCTGGAGGATGTTGGGATGCGGACTCAAACGCTTCATGGCTTGAACCTCCCTGAGACTGTGAGCCTGATCCACACTGACAACAATCAGCACAATCAGCAAAATCAGGAAAATCATCACAATCAGCAAAATCATCACAATCAGCACAATCAGCAAAATCATCACAATCAGCAAAATCAGGAAAATCATCACAATGGGGAAATGTCCTCATAAATCACCTTCTCCTTGTAATACCTGTCACACCCATGTCATTACACACATTTGTGTCCTCATGTGTCACACACACACACACACACACACACACACACACTATAGAGGGTTAATCACGTGACCTGGAGGTCACGGCCGGTGACTGGTGACGTCATACCTCTTGATGGTTTGTTTCATGGTTTTGCTGGCGTAATATTTGCCGTCCTTCAGACTCTGGACCTTCATGACGTCAGAGAACGTGCCCTCTCCGATCTTCCTGATGACCCTGTAATCTACAGCAGATCGAGATCAAACACACGAAACATGAGCATCACGGGAAACAGCGAGCGGTCTTACTGTTCATTCCTCGGACGCAGCCGTCGCATGTCAGCTTTGATTCGCGTTTTAACGGAACAAACGCAAGCCGTGATTCACGCGTTCGTTTCACACAAATCCGTTAATCGATCGGCGAAGCTTCGGCGCGGTCTCCATGGCAACGGCGCGCGCGTGACCTCTGACCTGCAGCCAGGGGTCGCGCTCTTCACCGATCGCTGTGAACTTTTATTTATCGCTATTAATATTAAATTTAAATCATGGATATAATCAGAGCCGCTCACCTCTGTGTGTCAGTGAATGAGTCCTGCGCTCCGATCCACTGCTTTTCCGCTCCGGATTCATTTCAGCGCGTTTACACACATGTAGTTTTTGAATTAAACGCGTTTATTGTCTAATGAAACAGAATAATAATAATAACATTAATAATAAACACCAGAGCGAATCTAAACGCGCTGATCAATAAACTGCCCGCTGCTCAACACCTTTCCAGCTCCATCTCAGTCAAACGCAGCTGTCGCATCACCACATCGCGTTTCACATCTCCGTTATTATGACTGTCATTATTATTACTATCATCGGGTTTAAATGTCGTTCTATTTGATTTTTGTTCAATCGTGTAATATAATTGTATTTACGGCTCGCTCCGGTGAAAACGCAAACGGGCTTCCGTACAGAGACAGCCGCGCATGCGCAGTCAGCGCAGAACCGTCTCGTGTCAGATGTGGAAGAGTTCAGTGTCAGTTTGTGATCATAATTCATAATAATCAATCATGAAGAGCAGGTTTAATACGGTGGACATTAGGGCAGTGATTGCAGAAATCAATGCGAAGTAAGAACTCTAATATTATCAGTAACATGATTGTTGTGATCGGGTTTATCTGCTGTTACTGTGAGTGATTAATATTAATGATGTGTGTTTGTGTGCAGCTGCGTCGGGATGAGAGTCAACAACATCTATGACATCGACACTAAAACATACCTGATCAGGCTGCAGAAGTGAGTGACACTCACACACACACACACACACACACACACACACACACTCACTCACTCACTCACTCACACACACACACACACACACACACACACACACACACACACACACACACACACTCTCTCACACACACTCACTCACACACACACACACACACGTTTGTTTTGTGAAAAGTGGGGACTCTCCATAGGCGTAATGGTTGTTATACTGTACTTACTGTATGTGCTATTGTCCTACACCAACCCTACACCTAAACCTACCCCTTACAGGAGACTGTGCACCTTGTAATACCTGTCACACCCATGTCATTACACACATTTGTGTCCTCATGTGTCACACACACACACACACACACACACACACACACACACACACACTCATCGTTTGTTTTGTGAAAAGTGGGGACTCTCCATAGGCGTAATGGTTTTATACTGTACTTACTGTATGTGCTATTGTCCCACACCAACCCTACACCTAAACCTACCCCTTACAGGAGACTGTGCATTTCAACTTTCCCCAAAAACTAATTCTGAGTGATTTATAAGCGTTTTGAAAAGTGGGGACATGGAGTAATGTCCTGAAAAGTCACCTTCAGCTTGTAATACCTGTCATACCCTTGTAATTATACACATTTATGTCCTGACTTTTCACAAAAACTCGCACACACTCACACTCATATACATACACACACACACTCATATACACGCACACTCATGTACGCACACTCATGTACTCACGCACACTCATATACTCACTCACACTCATATACACGCACACTCACACTCACGCACACACACACACACACACACACACACATCACCACATCGCGTTTCACATCTCCGTTATTATGACTGTCATTATTATTACTATCATCGGGTTTAAATGTCGTTCTATTTGATTTTTGTTCAATCGTGTAATATAATTGTATTTACGGCTCGCTCCGGTGAAAACGCAAACGGGCTTCCGTACAGAGACAGCCGCGCATGCGCAGTCAGCGCAGAACCGTCTCGTGTCAGATGTGGAAGAGTTCAGTGTCAGTTTGTGATCATAATTCATAATAATCAATCATGAAGAGCAGGTTTAATACGGTGGACATTAGGGCAGTGATTGCAGAAATCAATGCGAAGTAAGAACTCTAATATTATCAGTAACATGATTGTTGTGATCGGGTTTATCTGCTGTTACTGTGAGTGATTAATATTAATGATGTGTGTTTGTGTGCAGCTGCGTCGGGATGAGAGTCAACAACATCTATGACATCGACACTAAAACATACCTGATCAGGCTGCAGAAGTGGTGACACTCACACACACACACACACACACACACACTCACACTCACACTCACACTCACACACACACACTCATATACTCACACATATACTCACGCTCACTCACACTCATATACTCACATACACTCACACTCATACTCACACACTCACACACTCACTCACTCACTCACTCACACTCATATACTCACACACTCACTCATATACACGCACACTCACACTCATGTACTCACACACTCATGTACTCACACACTCATATACTCACGCACACTCACACTCATACACTCACACTCATACTCACACACACGCACACTCACACACTCACTCACTCACACACACTCACACACTCACACACTCACTCATATACTCACTCACACTCATACTCACACACACACACGCACACTCACTCATATACTCACGCACACTCATATACTCACTCACACTCATACTCACACACACGCACACTCATATAGTCACTCACACGCACACTCACACTCATATACACGCACACTCACATTCGTACTCACACACTCATGTACTCGCACACTCACACTCATATACTCACACACTCACACTCATATACTCTCACACTCATATACTCACACACACTCACACTCATATACTCACACACACACTCATACACTCACACTCAAATACTCACTCACACTCATATACTCACGCTCACTCACACTCATATACTCACGCACACTCACACTCATATACTCACACTCATATACTCACATACACTCACACTCATACTCACACACACTCATATAGTCACTCACACGCACACTCACTCATATACACGCACACTCATGTACTCGCACACTCATGTACGCACACTCATGTACTCACACACTCATGTACTCACGCACACTCACACTCATACACTCACACTCATACACTCATACTCACACACACGCACACTCACACTCGTTCTCACACACTCATGTACTCGCACACTCACACTCATATACTCACACACTCACACTCATATACTCACACTCATATACTCACACACACTCACACTCATATACTCACACACACACTCACACTCATACACGCACACTCACACTCAAATACTCACACACACTCACACTCATATACATACACACACACACACACACACACACTCACATATATAATGACAACACTCATGAGAAAGATATAGAACCAAATTACAGTTAAATGTAAACGTGTGATATGAAATACAGTAGAATATTTTAATTGAATTTATTGTGTGATATTAAGGATGATGTAAATGTGTAATAATGTAGGTAATAGGATGCAGGTGTGATGTAATGTGGTGTTTTGTCAGGCCGGACTGTAAGTCGGTGCTGTTGATCGAGTCTGGCATCAGGATCCACTGCACTGAGTTTGACTGGCCCAAGAACATGATGCCGTCCGGATTCGCCATGAAAGTACAGATTCATGCCGTAGATTGTGTTATTATTATTATTATTATTCCATAAGCCCATGAGTGAGATTCCTGTGTGTGTGTGTGTGTGTGTGTGATCCTGTCAGTGCCGCAAGCATCTGAAGTCCAGGCGTCTGGTTCATGTGAAGCAGCTCGGTGTGGACAGAATCGTGGACATTCAGTTCGGATCGGACGAGGCGGCGTATCACCTGATCCTGGAGCTGTACGACCGCGTAAGAGCTTCTCTGACATCACTGACACTGAGATCTTCTGACTCTGAACTGGATGAAATAAACACGTGAAGCTGCTGCAACTGATGCAGAATTACTGTGTGTGTGTGTGTGTGTTCTCAGGGGAACATCATCCTGACGGACCATCAGTTCATGATCCTCAATCTTCTGCGCTTCCGCACCGCTGAGGCCGAGGACGTGAAGATCGCTGTGAGGGAGCGCTATCCGGTGGAGAACGCTCGGCCGCAGGAGCCACTCATCAGCCTGGACAGGTAACATCACGCCACACACACGTACAGGTGTGTGTTCCTCATGATGAACGATCACAGCTTGTGTTTGTCTTCTCAGACTCACGGAGATCTTGACTGAAGCTCAGAGCGGAGAGCAAGTGAAGCGGGTTCTGAATCCTCATCTGCGTATGTTTTGTGTCATTATAAACAACTGTTACACACACACACACACACACACACAGTCTGTGCTCATCATGTTGTGTGTGTGTGTGCAGCGTACGGCGGGCCGCTCATCGAACACTGTCTCGCGGCGCTCGGGTTGCCAGGTCTCTGTAAGCTGGACGGTCAGTCTGACGTGACGCAGGGTGAGCATCATCTGGACTGATGTGCACCGCAGGGGCTGCTCGCTGGAGCACACGTGTGTGTTACGATGGTCTCCTGTGGAAACAGAACGAATCAAACAATCGTTTTGTGTTTTGCAGTAAGTCCGAGGATCCTGGAGGCCTTGCAGATGGCTGAAGATTATATGGAGAAAACGGCCAACTTCAGCGGAAAGGTGAGCGTGTGTCACGAAGGATTCCTCTCCTGCGTCTCGCTCGTTATCTGAACACTCGTCTGTCCGTGTCTGTCCGCTCTCAGGGCTTCATCATTCAGAAGAGCGAGAAGAAGCCCAGCATGAGTCCAGACGAAGCCGAGGAAGAGCTGCTGACGTACGCTGATCTTCTTTCCTCCGCTCGGATTCATGTTGCTGATAAACACACGTGCAATAATTCATTTTCTTTTGTTTAACAGATATGAAGAATTTCATCCATTTCTCTTCTGTCAACATGAAAAAAGCTGCCATGTTGAGTTTGAGTCTTTTAACAAGGTTTGTGTTGGGTTCGCTCGTTGCACACACTGTTGATGGCAAAGTTTTCACCCCCCTTTCAGAATCCACGAGCCGTTTAAAAAAAATAATAATTGTATTAAACATTGCATTTAGTTTATTTCAGGGTTTTAAAAAGTCTTAATTAAGGCCTGAAATCAGAGTAAAGTCTTACATTCATAAAGTCACAGCGTTAAGATGTTGCATCACTGCGAAACATGAATCTCTTCCTCAGTGTTGTCTTGTTTTGCAGAACACATCTTTAAATCAAGATACATTTACTCGGGATACAAATGTAAAGGTAGTCTTGAAAAATTGATCAAAAGTTTATGCTTAAAACAAAAACAAATGTCTTCGGGCTCATGGCACTCCATTAGCAGATACATATATATGTTTTTGTTTTTATCATAAACTCACTTCGTATTGATCAGTTTCTCAGAAAACAAGACAACTTTTGTATCTTGATGTTTGAATGTTCAGACATTCACACAGAAATACTGATGAGCAGCGGCACTCGAGTCCATGTCTCCAGCGGTCTGCTTGTCTGTAAAGTGAATGAAAGCGTGATGGAGATTTGTTAGAAGCTATATTGTTGCTAATAAGACTCATTGTGTTCCCTGAACATTTACATGAAGAGCCCAAAGTGTTCCATTCAATGTGTTCCTTAAAGTTTCTTCACTTGGTCTTCAAAAAATGTTTAAATGGACTTTTATCAAGCATTCTTCACAGTTTATCTCTGACACGTGTGTGTGTGTGTGTGTGTGTGTGTGTGTGATCTCAGGCGGTCGACGAGTTCTTCTCGAAGATGGAGAGTCAGAAGCTGGACGTGAAGGCGCTGCAGCAGGAGAAGCACGCGATGAAGAAGCTGGAGAACGTCAGACGCGATCACGAGCAGCGGCTGGAGGCGCTTCATCAGGCTCAGGTCTGTGAGCAGCAACTGACCCCAGCGTTTGTGACCGTTCTACATCCTCTCTCTGTGTGTGCTGTTGTAGGAGGTGGACCGGCTGAAGGGCGAGCTGGTGGAGATGAATCTTCACATCGTGGACCGAGCTCTTCAGGTGGTGCGCAGCGCTCTGGCCAATCAGGTGGACTGGGCCGAGATCGGTCAGATCGTGAAGGAAGCTCAGGCGGCCGGAGATCCTGTGGCCTGCGCCATCAAAGAGCTGAAGCTGCAGAGCAACCACATCACCATGCTGCTGAAGTGAGGGCTTTACCTGCAGCATCAGATGCACTTCACCGTGCCTCAGTGTGACCGGATCCTCCTCCTCTTTCAGAAACCCCTACAGCGGCCCGGAGGACGGAGAGGCGGAGGACACGGACGCCAGGAAGCCTGCGGAGGCCTCGGAGGCGCAGAAGGGGAAAAAGGGTAAGAACAAAGATAAAGGACAGAAAGGGAAAGTCGAGAAGGACAAACCGGTTCTGGTGGACGTCGATCTGAATCTCTCCGCTTACGCCAACGCAAAGAAGTGAGTTCAGACGCGAGTCCTGTGATCAGACGTGATGCTCATGACACGCTCACTGAAGCTCGAGTCTCTCGTCAGGTATTACGACAGCAAGAGAAGCGCGGCCAAGAAAGAGCAGAAGACCGTGGAAGCGGCGCAGAAGGTGAGCAGAGACTCTTCATTCAACTCACGACGAAATTACAGACTACCCAGCTGAAGAATAATTCAATAAAGACAGACCATATAGCACATACACTGCAAAAAATGATTTAATTCCTTAGTTTTCTAGTATACACACTGCCGCTCGACAGTTTGAGATCAGTAAGATTTTTAATGTCTCTTCTGCTCATCAAGCTGTATTTATTCCATCAGAAATACAGAAAAAACAGTAATATTGTAAAATCTTATTGCAATTTCTAATATTGGTTTCCTATTTTAATATACTTTAAAATAAAATGTATTTCTGTATTTTCAGCATCATTACTGCAGTCTTCAGCGTCACATGATCCTTCAGAAATCTGATTTATTATGAGTGTTGAAACTGTTGCGCTGCTTCATATTGTTTTTTGGAACGTGATACTTTTTTCTTTGATGAATACAAAGTTAAAAAGAGCAGCATTTGTTCAAAATAGAAATCTTTTCTAATAATATAAGTCTTTACTGTGATTTTTATTCATTTAACCCATCCCTCCTGAATAAAAGTATTAATTTCTTACCAAAAAAAAGAAAGAAAAAATATACTGACCCCAAACTTCTGAATAGCATTGTATATTGTAACACAAAATTTCTTTTTTAAATAAATGCTGTTCTTTTTAACTTTGTATTCATCAAGAAAAATATGAAGCAGCACAACGGTTTCCAACATTGATTATAAATCAGCATATTAGAATGATTTCTGAAGGATCAGAAATAGATACAGAAACCTCTTTAAAAAACATTAAAAATCATACTGATCCTTGTATATCTACAAATTCTGGAATTAAGATGCGTTTACTTGACAAGTAAAATTACTTAAGATATTATGTCTTGTTTTCTGAAAATATTATCCAAATTTTGTATAAATAATCTTAAATAAGGAAAAATAATCTTGTTTAGCCTTTGAATTAGGATTGTTTTTCTTACCCCATCGGCAGATATTTTTGATTGTTTTTTTTCATAAGACAATATCTTGAGTCATGTTACTTGTCAAGTAAACGCATCTTAATTCCAGAATTTGTAGATATTTATACTAGAAAACAAGACACAAACACTAAAGAAGAAAATCAGTTTTTGCAGTGTAAAGAGGAAAATATGATAATAATTACACCGTGCTGAGTGGAATAAAGTGCTCGTAGCTGCTCTTCTCGCGTGTCTGAATGTATTTTCAGTATGATTATAGCTTTGATGGACCTGTGAGGTTTCCCAGAAGTGTTGCAGGGTTGTTGAATGTCTCTGTTTTTGTCTTTGACTCGAGGCCTTCAAATCTGCTGAGAAAAAGACCAAACAAACACTGAAAGAAGTGCAGACGGTGACCAGCATCCAGAAGGCCAGGAAGGTGTACTGGTAAAGACACGTCCGTCCGTCTGAGCGAGCGAACGCTGGGTGTGTTTGTCTGAGCCGCTCTCTTGTGTTCAGGTTTGAGAAGTTCCTGTGGTTCGTCAGCTCAGAGAACTATCTGATCATCGCCGGACGAGACCAGCAGCAGAACGAGATGATCGTCAAGCGCTACCTGAGAGCAGGTCCGAGCCGAGGTGCTCCGCTCTCCTGATGAGCTCCGCGGTGTCTCTGTGTGTCTGAACGCTGTGCTGTGATGTGTTTCCTCAGGAGACGTTTACGTTCACGCCGATCTGCACGGAGCCACGAGCTGCGTGATCAAGAACCCGTCCGGTGAGGAACATTTGTTCACAAACACTGGGTTCATGTGTAGCTTCGTAGAAATCAGTGAAGCGATTGGAAAAATCAGGAGACTGAACACTGGCTTTCGTCCAGCGCAGTTCTTAAATGCATTGTATTTAATCAGTTCCTGCATTCGCTGGGAATCTGCTGTGTGTGAAAACTCATTCAGAATCACACACAAGCTGACGAGAGCTTCCAGTGCACACATAACACAGAAGAGGAAATATAACACTGACATGTGACCCCAGACCACAAAACCAGTCACAAGGGTCCAGCTTTTTAAGTAAGAATAAATATATTTGTCTGAGATGCAACTGTTTGAAAATCTGGAATCTGAGGGAGCAAGAAAATCTAAATATTGAGAAAATCACCTTTAAAGTTGTTCAAATGAAGTTCTTAGCAATGCATATTACTAATCAAAAATGAAGTTTGCGGTAGATAATTTACTAAATATCTTCATGGAACATGATCTTAATATCCTAATGATTTTTGGCATAAAAGAGAAATGGATACAGTGTATTGTTGGCTATTTCTACAAATATAGCTGTGCTGCTTATGACTGCTTCTGTGCTGCAGGGTCATAAATGTTCTTAAGGAGCAATTAAAGGTCAGTGACACATTGTGATGGATGTGTGTGTGTGTGTGTGTGTGTGTGTGTGTGTCAGGCGAGGCGGTTCCTCCGCGGACGCTCACCGAGGCCGGGACGATGTCCGTGTGCTACAGCGCGGCGTGGGACGCTAAAGTGGTCACCAGCGCCTGGTGGGTTCACCATCATCAGGTGAGCGGCGGCGGCACACGCGGAGGCAGGCTCGTCCGGTTCAGACGCTCATGTGCTTTATCTCCCGCAGGTGTCCAAAACCGCTCCGACGGGAGAGTATCTGACCACCGGCAGCTTCATGATCAGAGGTGAGGCTTTGCCCATCAGAGTCTTACATCACCCGCCACAAACCCAGGAGCGCTGACCCGCGTCTGGATCCACTTCTCACACACTAGTTGTTTCACGTTTTGTTTAAAAGTTGTTTACTAAATGAAATGATTTTTGTTTTGTTTCACTATTCTACAGGAAAGAAGAACTTTCTGCCCCCTTCATATCTGATCATGGGCTTCGGGTTTCTGTTCAAGGTAAAGACGCTGCGGACGTCATGCATTAATGCTGAGACCGTGTTAACTCTTTCCTCACCAGCGTTTCTTCAAACAGTTGCCAGCATGCTTCAGCATTTTCACAAACATTTCACTCAGAATATTTAGTTGTATGAATATCTGAATATGTAACATGTCAAAAATAAGAACAGCCTCTGCTTTGAAACTAAATGTTTTATTCTAGCTTCATGCCATTTTTTTTAAATCAACACTTGAATGTTGGCAAGTTTCATTTTGGACAAAAAGTTGAGAAAATTGCATTTTGATGAGTCGATCAGTCCCACACCGCAAAACTGATCTTCTTCTTTAGTGTTTGTCTTGTTTTCTAGTATATATTCTGGAATTAAGATGTGTTTACTTGACAAGTAAAATAACTCAAGATATTATGTCTTGTTTTATGAAAATATTATCCAAAATGTGTTAGTTTTTGCTTAAAACAATCAAAAATATATTTTTTGAAAGAAAATTAATTTTCATTCAAAGGATAAACAAGATTATTTGTCTTGCCCCATTGGCAGATATTTTTACTTGTTTGAACAAAATTTGGATATTTTTTCATAAAACAAGACATAATATCTTGAGTCATTTTACTTGTCAAGTAAACGCATCTTAATTCCAGAATATATACTAGAAAACAAGACACACACTAAAGAACATCAGTGTACACCACAGACTTCAGGCTGTTTTGATTGATGTGCTGGTTGATGACGGCACTGTTTCGCTCTTGTATCTGCTCACATACGTGATTCTGCGGCTCTGTGCTCTTCCAGAAGACGTGTAATAACACCTCCTGCCGTGTAACAGCAAAAACTCTGTCAGAGTTAAAGATCTGTGCGTTATCAGCGCTCGTTCATGTCACACCGCCAGTCTTCCAGTCTGTTTGTGATTGTAGGTGGATGATCAGAGTGTTTTCAGACATCGTGGAGAGAGGAAGATGAAGACGCTGGATGAGGAAGAGGAGGACGTGACCTCCAGCACTGCAGATCTTCTGGAGGAAGGAGAAGAACTCTTAGGTGTCCGCTCACAAACACCTCCATCGGTCTCCTCTGATTCTGCAGCCTTCTGTCAGATGACCAGCGGTCTGTTCTGTGTTTGTGTCTCAGAGGAGGACAGCGAGGACGAGGCTGAGGAGCCGCAGGAGTCCAGCAGATCGCCGGACGTCAGAGAGGACGAGGAAGAGCCAGATGAGGAAGATCAGAGCTCCGAGATCAGCTTTCCAGACACCAGCATCTCTCTGTCACACCTGCAGCCCAACAGGTGACGCTCTCTCCACGGTCCTCCCGCTTTACTGCTGTGACGGGACAACTGAGTCAGTCTGTGTTTCTCCGCAGGACTCTTCAGAGCGACGCCTTCAAACAGGACGACTCCCGGCAGGTGAGTTACACACCTGAGATCAGGCCTCCGCCTGCGAGTGAACCCAGGGTTAACCGGTGCGTCTGTGCTGCAGGTGAACACGGACACGCAAGCCAAGAAGCACCTGACGGCCAGACAGCGCAGGTGAGGCGCATTTATTTCTATAGCGCTTCATACAATACACATTTCCACCGCTGAATAAAAAAAAAAAAAGGTCAATGCAACTTTCTATCTTGCAATTCTACACTGCAAAAACTGATTTTCTTCTTTAGTATTTGCGTCTTGTTTTCTAGTGTAAATATCTACAAATTCTGGAAGTAAAATGACTCCAGATATTATGTCTTGTTTTCTGAAAATATTATCCAAATTTTGTTAGTTTTTGCTTAAAACAATCAAAAATATCTGCCAATGGGGTAAGAAAAATAATCTGGTTTAGCCTTTGAATATTAAGATTATTTTTCTTACCCCATTGGCAGATATTTTGGATTGTTTTAAGTAAAAACTAACAAAGTTTAGATAGTCATTTTACTTGTCAAGTAAACGCATCTTAATTCCAGAATTTGTAGATATCTAGAAAACAAGACAAAAACACTAAAGAAGAAAATCAGTTTTTGCAGTGTCTTTTTTTCTCAGATTTCTGTGATATAAACAATAGCCAGATATAATGTGAGAATTGCAGGATATAAAATAGCAATTCTCACTTCTTTTCTCTGAATTATGACTCACAATTTAAGCTGATATCTCGCAATTCTGAAAAAAGTCAGAATCGTCAGATAAAACATTGATTACCTTTTTATTTTTATTCAGTGGCAGAAACAGCTTCACTGTAATAAACAGGAAAATAAGTGTTAATTTTGTAAAATTTAAGACAATAGTGTTACATAATTGTATTTAATTAAGTGTTAATATTTTTCAGTGTTCAGTTTAATTCTTTTATTCAATTTGCTGCAAAAATGTGCAAGTAATTCAATACAGTTAGTATCAATGTCGCAAATAGAGTCATTATTCAAATCAGTTTGGATTTATTCTAATCTAATCAAATCAATAATATTACTGAATATTAAGCTTTTAAGCCAATCTTGAGCAAAGACATCGGTTAGATCAGCATCACTAATTAATCGCTGTCATCAGAGACATGAAGAAGCAGCAGAAACCGGAGGACGCAGACGATCCGGACGAGTCCGACTCCAAACCGCCGGAAGCTCCGAGCGTGCCGCAGACGTGTAAGAACGGAGCGGCCAATCAGCCGCTGAAGAGAGGACAGAAGGTCATTAAACTAACGAGCAGCGATCGTCACGTCTAGCGTACAGTCACGTGTTACGGTGTGTCATGTTGATGCTTCGACTGTTTTTCCAGAACAAACTGAAGAAGATGAAGGACAAATACAAAGATCAGGATGAAGAGGACCGAGAGTTGATGATGAAGTTATTGGGGGTCAGTATTACAGTCAAATACAAACTCAGAATATTACATAAACCTGCAATAATTAAATGTGAAGACAAATATCATTTATGTATTTAATCGCATTTTATTAATGTCTTTGCTACTGACCTACAATGATCCAATGCTATCATACTAATAAGCAGAAATGACACATTTGTGTTATATTTTAGTTGTTGCTGAATAGTGTTGATCTTCTTCTGCGTCATATTTCTTCATGTGATTAGTTTGAGCGGCGTCTCTACTGTACAGACGTGATTTACATCTCCTTCAGTCTGAGCCGCATTCACTTCACTTATCATGTGAAAGAGCTTTTATATTTGTGAAATAACTTTTTATATTAAAAACTAACAAGCAAGCCCTGCCCAGATTCAAAAAGTAATGCAAAAGTAACGTAACGCATTACTTTCCACAAAAAGTAACTAAGTAACATATTTCCACAATAGTAATACATTATTTTTAAAAGTACCTTTCCCCGACGCTGCTCACGAGTTCATGACGCCGGCAGTAAACGCACAGTTCAGGCTCCTTCGGTCTCGTGTAGTCTAGAGCTCGTTTCTGTCATTCACACGTACTGAAAACAGTCTGCAGGATCCAGTAAAGAGGAAAAAGGAAAGAAGGGCAAGAAAGGAAAAGTGAAAGAAGAACCGCTAAAGAAACCTCAGCCTCCTCAGAAAGCAGCCGTGAAGCCCAAAGCTGAAACCACCGTCTGGAAGAACGAAGATGCGGAAGCTGCTGAAGATCCTGCGGGAGATCAAGACGTGAAGGTCACAGCGCTCATTCATGACCTTTAATACCTGACGCGTGTGATCTGTGAATAAAGCGTGACTGAGTCGTGATTGTGTTTCAGGAGACGGAGGAGCTGGACAATCCTGCTGCTGAGGTGAGTGAAGCTAGAAACAAGCAGAAGAGGAACTTAAATCCTGTGTGTTTGGATCCAAGAGAAGAGCGGCTCGTCACTGATTGTATTGTTTTCAGGAGGCTGAGAACGTTCTGGACTCGTTGACCGGTCTGCCTCATCCGGACGACGTCTTGATGTTCGCGGTGCCGGTTTGTGCTCCTTACATGGCGCTCTCCAACTACAAGTACGTTTCCAAGACTCAAAAACTAATAACATCAATAATAATAATATCTGCTCTCATAAAATCTACCTGTTCTGACTCCAGGTACAAAGTGAAGTTAACTCCAGGGACCCAGAAGAAGGGGAAAGGTAAAGATGGTCTTCATGTGGCGCTGTAATGCTGTAAATGCGTGTGAATGTGCTAAGCGTGATCTGTGCCCGCAGCGGCCCGCACCGCCGTGCTGAGCTTCATGCGCGGGAGAGACGCCAGCGCTCGAGAGAAGGATCTCTTCAGGAGCGTGAAGGTATGTGAAGCTGACGTCTCGTGAATCTGATCAGAACTGAAGGTGTGTGTGGCTAACGCTGCTGTCTTACAGGACACGGATCTGTCCAGAAACATGCCTGGGAAGGTCAAGGTCTCCGCACCAAACCTGTTAGCAGCAAAGAAGAAGTGAAGCTCCGGAGGGACACCGAGCACATCCCATAATGCTTTTAATTGTCTTATGAAACACTGAATATTTACGTTATAAAACAGAAAACAGTATAAGCAGTTTTTTTTTTTCTCAAGCAAATATTTTTCTCTTATCGATAAATAAATAAAAATAACAATATAAGTGTAAATTTTCTACCATTTATTTTCCATGTTGGAAAAAAAAAAGTGATATGAAACAATACAAAATTTTGGCTTTTTGTACAAATCTGCATCAGAAGATCAGGATTAGAGCTGTGACGGATCATGAGTTAGTTTGTTAGATGAAGGTCTCTTCCCTTCACTCCCTGCTGCTGTGTTTGTACACAATTAGGAAACTGTAACACTGTGGCAACAAAAAAAAGAGCATTGACCAGTGTTTGACGTTTTTAATGCAGATGTGTTATTAATGTAGTTGAAAATGCTGAAATAAAATCAGGCATTGTTTTTGTTTGTCCAGTGGAATAAATCGTGTTTCTGCTACACTCTCACACGACACCGACTCCTCGATCCGCACGAGACGGGACGCTAACTCGTCAGAAAAGTCTCTGGTTTCTCCGCACAGGTGGTCTGGCTCTCGTCTGAACGCGAGTGTGAGTGTCTTCTAGGAGTCTCCGGCGGTTCTCTGTCTGAGCCGAAGGAGCAGGGCTTTGGGCAGAACGTCCCACACGAGCTCCAGGCGCTTCCGGTGCAGGACGGCCGCGTCGAAGCACAACCTGGACATCCACACAGTCAAACCTTACAGAGGATCTGAGACAGAAAGAGTGACGCGTCGCTGAAACCACTCACCTGACCAGCGATTTGGGCTGAACTGTGAAAACCAGTAGTTCGTTGCTGTGAGCCTGTGAAGAAAGATCCAGACTCAAAACTACAAGTGAACATTATTCTGAACTACAGAGCGCTGGTTTCTACTCGCTCGCGCTGGAGTTCATCATTTAAACATGCATCACGAGAAAGTAGATATCGATGCTTTGCTCACAGCCTGTTGATGAGAGAGAAGATTGTTGGCGCATCCTCCGAACACAAACACTTCTCCATCAGGACCCAGACACGCCGTGTGCCACAGCCTGCAGAAAACACACCAGCATCAGCATCACTGAGACACTATAAACACAGAGGTCAGAGGTCAGACGCACCTGGGCCGCTCCGTGTGCTCGTGTTTGAGCGGTTTCCACTCGTTCTTCCTGACGCAGTACAGCCAGGCGTCGCCTGCAAGACAGACACGTTACTGAAGCATGTGTTTGGAGCGCCGAGGTGCGTCTCGTCTGCGTCACTCACTCAGCGTGTCTCTGTCGGTCGTGAAGCCGCCGAACAGGAAGATGTGATCCGCCGACACCGGAGTGAAGGAGTGCCACGAGCGGCCGAGCGGCCCGTGCTGAGGAACGCTCCTGAAACACACACAGCTTCAGACGAGGCAGATTCAGCACTACCGTCTGCATCACGGTTACACCGCGGTGAAAACTTATTTACAAGCATTGCGATTTAAAACAAGTGATTTTAAGCCGTTAAAATGCAATCAGCAGTGAAAGAGAACTTGTCTGGCTGTATGCAGAGTTGTGCACATGAGTTATTTATGGTTAAATACACACACTTATAGATCAAAATGCCCATCTTTGCAAGTATTCTCGTAAGAACAGATCTAAGTGAAAGCAAACAGCTGAGAGAGAAAACACGCGACAGTATATCGGATCCGGGCAGTCTTTCATGTTAAAGCTCTCACTGCTCTTCACTCAATCACTTTTATATCTTTAAGAAGAAATATACTTTTAAATGTACATAGTGTTTTATACATTTGATTACTTTATACAATGAATGTAGCATTTCTTATGTTCTACAGTAGTTTTTTTTTTTTTGCTTGTAATTAGTTTTTTATTTAATCACCGACTTGTTTTCAGTGAGCTTGAGTTTTTGTTTTTTAATTAAGGCTGGTATTAGTTTTTTGTGATATTGACACTGGTGACAAGAATTATGACATTTCTATGGTATCAAGAATGTTGATATTATAAAGACCTTATTTAAAGCTAAAATATCTACATTGTGATATAAACCGTTACTGTAATTACTGATATATGATTTTGGTCATATCGCCCAGCCCTACGATAGAGTCATGTTTAATTAGCCAAGGCTCAGTCAGGATTCATCAGCTCTGAACACTGAACGTACATCTCACTCCACTCCCACGTGTCCAGGTCGATGCAGTACAGATCGTTCAGCCGCTGATCCTGCAAAATATTCAGCTTTGAACACAAATCAAGCTCAAAGACAGGTGGCTTGTGTATATTTAGTGCTCCTCGTTCACACGCACCATGTACCGTCCTCCGAACACGTAGCCTCTGTTTGCGACGGTGGCGCAGGCGTGAGCGGCCCGAGGCGACGGAGCGTCTCCCTGCACACACACACACACACACACACACACACACACACACACACACACAGCGTCAGAACCCGGTCACGCGGATCCACACGTCATACCTGCAGGATTACAGCCGTGACACCTTTGTGATGGGTTGGCTCCACGCTGACGTCTCCAGATCCAGAACGTGGATGTGATTGTTCCAGCCTCGTCCTGCGTGGTTGCCCTGAAAAACATCGCAGCGATTTCTCGTTACAGTCGCGTGACGCGTGCCAGCCGGGCGATGAAGACTCACTCACCATGAAGGAGTTCTCGTCTAGTGCAAATGTTCCTCTGTGCCCGGGCTGCGCTATATAGCCGTAGCCCCCGAAATACGCCAGCCTGCGAAACAGACCACAAACAGCTGGAGGAAAGCCACGGGATCTGGAGAATCACATGGTGCTTGAGGAAGACGTACTGGTTTCTGTAAACCCAGCAGCCCAGCTTGTCTTTGCAGGTCGGCGCCAGGCCCTTCAGCTCGCTCATCTTCTCCCAGCGCAGCGCAGACGCTCTCAGCGGCAGACGGTACACCTGTGGACAAAACCGACACCGTGTGTTTCTGCAGCTCGCCGCTGATCCGGGGTCTGGCCTCCGGAGGAAGACTCACCAGGTTAGAGTTTCCTCGGGCCTGATGTCCGCCGAACAGATAGAGAACGCCGTCCACACACGAGCCGCAGCTGCCGGACATGGAGCTCGGCACCTCGCCCTCCGAGCGCTGCATCCTCCTGCGGACCGAGAACAACACACAGCGTTAGCGGCGGCACACACTCCAGCGGCTCGTGTGACTGCAGGGCTTTACCATCCTCCCGTCTCCATGTTGTAAATCCAGACTTCGTTCTTCGGCAAATACAAGTCCGTGAATACAGCTGCTTCGGCGTCTGCATTCTGACAGAACGACAGATGACATGAAGATCTCTTCACACAGTGACCGCTGCTGATGAGAGAGAGACAGTGAAGACGTACCTTATATCCTCCCCAAACAAAGATGCAGCCGCTGTCAGTGACTGCGATGTGGCCGCTGCGCTCCGCCGGACGCTCTCTGGACACCAGCACCTCCTGCTCCTCCTGAAGCCAGTCAAACACTCCTTCCTCCTCCAACTCATCTTCATCATCCTCATCTTCCATGTTTGGGACAGGATCTTCCTCCATGTCTGACACTCACTAGAATGAGATGTACATGTTACTGATGAAACATCTGTTCAGCACATCATTCATTCAGCTGCAGGTTGTCAACAAACACATTTAGAACAATCCCACAATGCCAGAGTCTACATCAAACGTGTTCCGTGTATTTACATATAACTCCTCCACAGAGCTTCACACGGCGGCCAGTATGTTATACCACTGCACGTGTCATCTTCAGCACAGATTAAATGACTCTTTTAACTGATAATTAGTCAGTAGCGTTGATCTAATCGAGTGAATTATCTTCTGTAATCGGTCGCACGCGATCGTGTTGTTTTGATGGAGCAGCTGATTCGCGCTCAGCGCTGCAGGATAATGACAGAAAACTACTCACACGAATGAAAACTAGTACTGCTGTCGCTTCCGAGGGTTACACGGACGAGTCATGGAAAGTAGCTGGTCACGAGCAGCGCTGCTCTCGCGAATTAAAACTATTTTAATGCAGAGAGGCCTCGCCGGAAATATCTTCTGGTAAAATTATGCCGCCATATTAGTGAGGTCAGTCCGTCAGTGTCCACTGCGCATGCGCGACGCATAGAGGCGCGCGTTACGCAATAGCCTAAACATGAAAGATCGTTAAAGTGCGCTGTTTGAAACGCGATTTAAACGTGTTATGGTTTATTTTAATTATTCTGCGTGAGTTTGGACTTATTTGGTCTTACTATGGATCTGCTGGTTTGCTAATCATCGAGTTCGAGCAGAAGAACAGAGAAGCGCGAACGCCTCAGAACTTCAGGTTTGTTTAATGTTTTTCAGTCAGAGCTTATTTACCGCGCACATAACGATTTGTGATGACCAGTTAGTCTCCGTGACCAGATACCGATCCAGTGTTCACACACGGTGTGTTGTGCTGTCGATGTTTAATGGAGAAATCCGTCTTTTTTTGAGCGAAACACCGACACCCTCCAGGATCGCGGGAGACCGAGGTTAGCTGACCCAGACCGCGGTGTGTTTGCTCTGTTTGTTCAGAATGAAGCTGCAGTGTGATGTGGAGGTTGTGAACCGCATGTTGCCGTCGATGGGTCTGAGGAGTAAAGGCCGGTCCAGCCGCGCGGTTCTGTCCATCGGGAGGCACGGGGACCGGAGCCTGTACCTGCTGATCTGCACCGCTAAAGACCGCAGCGGAGCCCGATACAAGGCAGGCTTTCTCTCCGAGAGACGTGTTTCATGGCTGCTGTGGATCAGCTCTTGAGTCTGTGTGTGTTTCTCTGCAGCTGAAGGAGAACATCGAGAAGTTCTTCACCTGGTTCGTGGAAGAAGGCAAAGCCACGGTTCGGCTGAAGGACCCTGCGATTGACATCTGTCTGAGTAAAGTAAATATGTGCTTTCATTTCTGTCGGAGAGAGTTAGGGTTACCTGTCACGTTTGAGAGACGAGGCAGAGTTTGCTTGTTTTCAAATGAATGCATCATGCAGCCAAGCCACAGTGCAGTTATTATTGCGTTTTTGTAGTAGTAAACCAAAAACTTAAATATTAGGCATCATGGTAGTTGAACTCTTAACTACTGTATGAACTAAAGACTGATTGGCATTTTGTGTGAATCTGTGTTTCTTCTCCTTCTGTCTTCGAGTTGGCTGCTTAAAAGAAGGGGAATCTCGTTGAAAGTTACAGGTGTATTTAGCTGCTGCAGTCAGCATCTC
The DNA here is from genome assembly GCF_012432095.1 of Onychostoma macrolepis. NCBI lineage: Eukaryota > Metazoa > Chordata > Actinopteri > Cypriniformes > Cyprinidae > Onychostoma > Onychostoma macrolepis. The sequence goes on along the minus strand of NC_081171.1, from coordinate 119,266 downwards.
TGCCAGCCTTCTGCTGCAGTAATAAACTGGATTGATATCAGTGTTTTGATTCCTGCTTTACTTGAGCTGGTTATTCAGGTTTGATCATATTAAAGGGGTCATATGATGCGATTTCAAGATTCAAGTTTTCTTGTCTTTGGAGTGCTGTTCGTGCATAGATAAGATCCGTGAAGTTGCCAAGAATAAAGTTTCAGATCCAAAGAGAGATTCTTTATAAAATTTGACTCGCACCCCTCGCATAGCTACGTCACTGTGTGGGAAGATGTGCATAACTCCACCCAAATGTTTACGCAAAGAAAAGGAGCTTCCTTCAGAGAGCAGCAACGATAATATACGGTATGTGGAAAATGTGGGTTTTTTTTATTTTTAATTTTTTTTACCTTAAACCACGTAAACACATCGCATTACACCAAATACACCAAATAATGTTATTTTTAGCAACGTCATATGACCCCTTTAAGTTTAAACTCAGTATCCGCCGGTCCACTGATTGGCAGTAATCTGACCTGATTCTCAGACGTCGGGGGAATATCTGCTCGTCCTCTCCTTCCTGCAGACCTGGTTTTACATAAATAGAATATTGAAGCTATTAAAAAGCTGAAGATATGAACGGTTTCTAAAATGTTTGTGCTTGACTTTTGTATTTTGTGTGTGTGTGTCTCTCTGTGTGTGTGTGTGTGTGTCTCTCTGTGTGTGTGTGTGTGTGTGTGTCTCTGTGTGTGTGTGTGTGTGTGTGTGTGTGTGTCTCTGTGTGTGTGTGTGTGTGTGTGTCTCTCTGTGTGTGTGTGTGTGCATGCGTGTGTGTGTCTCTGTGTGTGTGTGCATGCGTGTGTGTCTCTGTGTGTGTGTGTGTCTCTGTGCGTGTGTGTCTCTGTGCGTGTGTGTCTCTGTGTGTGTGTGCATGCGTGTGTCTCTCTGTGTGTGTGTGTGTGTGTGCATGCGTGTGTGTCTCTGTGTGTGTGTGTGTGTGCATGTGTGTCTCTCTGTGTGTGTGTGCATGCGTGTGTCTCTGTGTGTGTGTGTGTGTGTGTGTCGTCTCTCTGTGTGTGTGTGTGTGTGTGTGTGTCTCTCTGTGTGTGTGTGTGTGTGTCTCTCTGTGTGTGTGTCTGTGTGTGTGTGTGTCTCTGTGTGTGTGTGTGCGTCTCTCTCTGTGTGTGTGTGTGTCTCTCTGTGTGTGTGTCTCTCTCTGTGTGTGTGTGTGTGTGTGTCTCTCTGTGTGTGTGTGTCTCTCTGTGTGTGTGTGTGTGTCTCTCTCTGTGTGTGTGTGTGTGTCTCTCTCTGTGTGTGTGTGTGTGTGCGTCTCTCTCTGTGTGTGTGTGTGTGTCGTCTCTCTCTGTGTGTGTGTGTGTGTGTCTCTCTGTGTGTGTGTGTGTGTGCGTCTCTCTCTGTGTGTGTGTGTGCGTCTCTGTGTGTGTGTGTGCGTCTCTCTCTGTGTGTGTGTGTGTCTCTCTCTCTGTGTGTGTGTGTGTGTGCCTCTGTGTGTGTGTGTGTGTGTGTGTCTCTCTCTGTGTGTGTGTGTGTGTGTGTGTGCGTCTCTCTCTGTGTGTGTGTGTGCGTCTCTCTGTGTGTGTGTGTGTGTGTGCTCTCTGTGTGTGTGTGTGTGTGTGTGTCTCTCTCTGTGTGTGTGTGCGTGTGTGCGTCTCTGTGTGTGTGTGTGCGTCTCTCTCTGTGTGTGTGTGTGCGTCTCTCTCTGTGTGTGTGTGTGCGTCTCTCTCTGTGTGTGTGTGCGTCTCTCTCTGTGTGTGTGTGTCTCTCTGTGTGTGTGTGTGCGTCTCTGTGTGTGTGTGTGTGTGTGTGTGTGTGCGTCTCTCTCTGTGTGTGTGTGTGTGTGTGTGTGTGTGTGTGTGTGTGTGTGTGTGTGTGTCACAGGCCGACTGCAGCAGCTTGAAGAGCTTCCTCTCCGCCGCTCGGCTGGCACACAGAGGAAGTGACACGGACTCCCTCCCGCTGTCGGCCCTCGGCCCGGCCCGCGCACGCGATGTGGAGAAACCCAAGAAGAAGCTCAGCATTCTGTCTAAGAAGGACTATCCGCTCACGTCCAGCTTCCCGTACTCTCTGGAGCAGCTGCAGGTGTCGTACTGCAGACTGACCCGTGTGGACCTGCGTATGCTGTCTCTGCGAGCGCTGCGCCGGCTGGACCTCAGCAACAACCACATCAAGAAGCTGCCCTCCACCATCGGTGACCTGAGCTGCCTCGCCGAGCTGATCCTGCACAACAATCACCTGGAGAGCTTCAGCGACAGCCTGTGCTCCTCGAGCCTGCAGACGTCGCTCCAGCATCTGGACCTGAGTCAGAACCAGCTGCAGGTCCTGCCCGCTCGCTTCTGTCAGCTGCAGCAGCTGGTCAACCTCAAGCTGGACCATAACAAACTCCTGCGTCTGCCTTTCCACATGGGCCGGCTCTCCAAGCTGCGCTTCCTGTCCGCCGCTCACAACCAGCTCACCGTACTTCCTGCCAGCTTCAGAAAGCTGTGTCTGGAGAACCTGGACCTGTTTGGAAACCCGTTCGCTCAAGCCAGCGCTCTGGAGCACACGATCCGGCTCACGTTCCCGCTGAGGCTGCAGGAGCTAGCGTCCCGCGCCGTGGTGGAGCGCAGGTGAGGCCCGTCTAACGCTCCTCAAACACGACGGTTCAGACGTCACGCTTTCGGTGTAGCAGGAGAAAAAAACTAAACGCATTGCTGTTTAACAATAAGTTACTGAGTAAAAATCTTTAAATTCAATTACAATTACTTTTCTTACGTTACATTAGGCCTGCTATAAGGTTACAGTTAACAACAGAGCTCAAACTTAAATTCAATTATTTATTTTTAACTATAATAATCAACACTCAAATTAAAAAATTGTATGCAAACATGTAATTTGTGTTTAAATTAACTTCTAAATTAAAAATATAATAATTTACAGAGTCATAACTAGGGCTGTGATGATAACCGCATCACTGCACTTTTTTGCAAGGTATTTGCAGGAGGAAGCTAGCGGTCTGCACCCCGCGGCACGCGACCAGATTTCCTGCGATTAAATTCCCGAATAAAACTCGGTAGCGGTCGTAACTCTGGTGTGATTTGGTCTAACAATATCCCGTTCCCGACTCCTTTCAGAACAGCATATCTGCGCTTTACTCACTCTGATCGCTGCACGCACGCACCACTGCTTTCTGTGTCATGCATGTATCGCGGGGTCTGTGCGCGCAGCAGGTTGTGATGAGAGACCGAGCAGAATAAGGCAAAGCAAAGTCTGCATGCGCTGTCCTTGAAGGACTTGGACTGGAGAATGGTCAGTTTACTGCTAAGAAACCCACGTCAGGCAAGTCTGACTCGGACATTCTTCTCAGGGATGTTAAAAAGTGATTTCATTTCGCAGTGTCTACAAGCCAACGGTTTTGTTCATATTTTACTTATAAATTTAAGTGACATGTCGTTTTGTTTTTTCCTCTGGGACACTTTTTCCGATTGTGTTGACGGCAAAATGTAAAACTAATTTGATTCTGGACAAGACGAATAAAATAAATAGCCTGCAATAAATTTTGTGCAGACTACATTTTTATTTGTTATCTCTCTCTCTGTCAGTAGTGGAAATTAAAATGTGAGATTCTGGAAACTAGATATATTTAGCGGGAACCGTCGGGTCAGGAATAAAATGATGAGTGGATTTATAGCGGCAGCCTCACGTTCCCTTTTTATGCTGCACTTTGAAAAACCCAAATCAGAAAAAAGCCTCTCTTATGTAGCACTTTAAAAAGGTTGTTATTATAAATGTAGCATGATTAATAGTTAAATAATATTAATGACATCCTAATTTGCTGTTACAAACGATGCGTTTCAACAAACAAAATTTTCAACAAGTTGCGTTTGGACGAGTGCAATTAACCGCCAAACCGCGATATCTGTTGCTGCTTCACCGCGGTAAGAGAAAGTCCCGTACCGTCACAGCGCTAGTCATAACTTCATAGATGCACACTCCTCACTTTTTTGAGATCAGAATAGGTCACCTGTGAGATTTGCTTGGATCCAATGAGAAAGTGTTTTTATGTGTGGGGGGGTCTTATGGTCTTACAAGGGTAAATTAAGAACTGTTGTTTCAATACGTTTTGTCTAGTACTATTTTCTTTACTCTTTACTTCAAAAACTGTCTAAAAGGGTGATATTTCATGCATTTGAGGTCGGAGATGTGGGAACGGTAGAGAGAGAGAGATGTACTTACATTAGAAATTCATTTTGCACTACATGCTTAATACTTTTTATATATTATTATTATTCTTTTCTTTCTTTGTTAATACATATACGCACTATTTGTAAGCAGCCCAGCTGCAATTGCTTTGGCAAAACAAATGTATAGTTTTTGTCATGCCAATGAAGCACACTTGAATTTAATTGAAATTGAGAGAGAGAGAGAGCGAGAGAGAGAGAGAGAGGGGGCAGTATTTTAGGTCAGCACTGCCGTCTAATCAGACAATATCGTCTTTAATATCCTTTAAATAGCACTTTATCTTTTAGAACATGGGATTTTGATCAAATGTATTCTATATCTTGATTTTTGTAAAATGTTGCAACAAGATGTTAAAAAATTTTTTTTGCGTGCATGTGAAAAATTTAAGTTAGGGACATATAAGGCAATTAAAAAATATTTTTAAAAGGTACCTTAAAGAAACTACAAATGACAATGTAAAGCAAATATCAATAAAAGAAAATCCCGTGTGGAGCATATGCCCCGATCCACACTGTTCTCACCTTTTTTCGCTCTGACCTGTTTGCATCTCTGTAACTTGTTCCATAAAATATTTATTTAAACATATACATTAAATAAGACATCACTGACAGGTAAAGTAAATATAATGAAGTGTAGTCTAATATTTCATGAAATGCACTTCACTAGACTTCACCGAAAGACCCACACGGAGAATGTCTGGTACAGCCCTCCTGCTGCGGCTAATGCTGTTCTTGTGTTGTTCTCCGCGGCAGAATCCCTCACGGCCCTCACTCCGTCCCGCTGCACCTGTGTCACGAGCTGGACTTCTCCAAAGCCTGCGCCTGCGGCCGGGTCTGTGTGGACTCCTACATCCAGACGGCCGTCAGCATCAACCTGCACCTGGTCTCTCACACCGTGGTGCTGGTGGACAACATGGGCGGCACCGAGGCTCCGGTGCAGAAGCACTTCTGCTCGCTCCTGTGTTACTGCGAGTTCATGGACGGCGACCTCAGATGACCTCACTGACCTTCTGTTTCAGTGTTTGTTCTTTTAGCTCGATGTTTAAGGGTTTGTTCACTGAACAGTTTTGTGGAAAAGACCTTTAAACTCCAGCATTGCAACTTATGTTTTGTGAAATAAATAAAAGTCATTAAAACAGAAGTTTGAGCTGCCAAAGAAAAATGATTTAATGATTTCACATCACAGGCTTCTGTATTTCTTTGTATTTTCTCTGTTTCCTTTATTTCCATCAAGCTTTTCATTTTTACCCCAAAAGGTCAGTCTCTGTTCTGAACAAAACTATTCTACTCTACGTTTAAACATTAAACCTGTGTCTCTGAACTAAAACACTAAGTAACTCCGCGTCACACTATCAGTTAGCTAAGAGACAGCAGGTTTAGTCTAAAGCAGACCACAGGCAGTTCTGGAAGCACAAGGCGGCCGAGGTCTCGTGAGTGCAGATGAAGACGTCTCCGCCGTCAGGCTTGATCTCTCTCAGAACATCTTCCTCCAGGAACCGCTCCGCTGTGCTCTCGTCTTCTGAAGAACGTCTGGTCTTTGTCTCTTCGGTGTCCTGAGAAGAGCTCAGGTCCTCCTCGTGACTCGGCTGCTGTGGAAGTAACGCGTGCCTCGCTGTGTTCGACTCAGATTCCTGCGTGTTTTCTGTCTCCGGGGCGCCGCTCGCTTCATCTGCACCGTTTGCTGTGATTTTAGATGCGCTGGAAAACTTCCACAGAAAAGAGTAACAGTTATGCATTATTATCACTAATATCTACAGTATGTCACGTACTGCACTACTAGATCAGAAATGATTCAAACTCATAATCCAGTGAATTTGATATAAAAGATCTACACACCTGTTAAAATGAGATCAAGATAAGTCACTTCAGAACTTTTTCCACCTTTAATGTAAACCATAACCTGCACAACTCAATTAAAAACAAACAAATCTTTTAGGGAAGCGGGAAGTAAAAAAAAAAAACTTAAATAATGTGGTTGCATAAGTGTGCACACCCTTAAACTAATACTTGAAGCACCTTTTGATCTGATAACACCACTCAGTGTTTTGGGGTATGAGTATCAGCATGGCACGTCTTGACTTGGCAATATTTGCCCACTCTTTGCAAAAACACTTCTAATCTGTGAGCTTGCGAGCGCATCCTCTTCGGATCACCCCACAGATCTTCAGTCTGATTCAGCTCTGGGCTCTGGATGAGCCGTTCCAGAACTGTGTCTTCTTCTGGTGAAGCCGTTCTTACGTTGATTTGGATGTGCTTTGGGTTGTTGTTGTGCTGAAAGATGAAGTTTTGTGCTAATATCGACTGGTGTTTGGAACGGTTCATAATTCCCTCCAGCTTGACTACGGCCCCAAAGCGTGATGCTGCTGAGCTTCACTGTGAGTGTGGTGCTCCTTCGGTGACGTGCTGTTGTTTTTGTGCCAAACATACCTTTTGGAATTATGACCAAAAAGTTCAACCTTGGTTTCATCAGACCATAACATTTTCCCACATGCTTTTTGGGAGACTTAAAATGTGTTTTTGCAAAATCTAGCCGGGCTGGGAGTTTGAGTTTGACTGTGATCGCTTGATTCTGAACACAGCCACATCCTTCGTTACAAGAGGGTGTGCACACTTATGCAACCACATTATTTTAGTTTTACTCCCCCTTTCCTAAAAGATTTCAGTTTGTTTTTAATTGAGCTGTACAGGTTATAGTTTACATTGAAGGTGGAAAAAGTTCTGAAATGATTGATGTTGTTTTTTACGCCACAGAAACCTGGCGTTTTATCAGGCGTGTAGACTTATGTCCACTGTATGTGAAAGCTCACTGTATTTGATGAACGGTCGACCGGCTGATTGATGTTAGTTTCATCTTTGTCTGTTTCTACAGAGCAGATCCGATGATCCGGTTCCTGCGGTTCTGTCCGCTTCACTGCTGGATCGCTGAGCGTCTGTGGTTCTGTGGTTAAAGCGGTGATCTGAGGTTCTGATGCTGAAGGCTTCATCTCATCGCGCCGGAGCTGCTGGACCGCTGCGCTCCTCGCCGGCCGAACGGGGAGAGTGACCGTCAGCTGCTGCTTAGTTTTGTTGAACTTGGCGTGTCCTTTGTCTTCATCCACGGGATACGAGAGCGGAAGATCCAGTTTATACGCCGGGTTCTGAGACTCCAGGACGAGCCGGCGCTGCTTCACGCTCAGCTCTGCGTCTCCAGCGGACCCCAGCAGAGGTAAGTCCACGGTGACGACGATCTCTGTGGGCCGGGTCCCGGGCCCCGAGTCTCTGGAGCTCCTGTAGTCCTGCAGATCCACCACTGAGCGGTACTTCACGCTGTACTGCGGTGCTGTGGGCTGATGGGATGATGGTCTGGAGTCTGGTTCTGTGTGGGTCTGGTCTGGTACTGGTTCTGGTTCTGTCTGGGTCTGGTCTGGATCTGGTTCTGGTTCTGTCTGGATCTGGTCTGGTTCTGGCTCTTGTTCTGTGTGGGTCTGGTCTGGTTCTGGTTCTGTGTGGGTCTGGTCTGGTTCTGGCTCTTGTTCTGTGTGGGTCTGGTCTGGTTCTGTCTGGGTCTGGTCTGGTTCTGGCTCTTGTTCTGTGTGGGTCTGGTCTGGTTCTGGTTCTGTGTGGGTCTGGTCCGGATCTGGTTCTGGTTCTGTCTGGGTCTGGTCTGGTTCTGGCTCTTGTTCTCTCTGGGTCTGGCCCGGGTCAGGGAATGACAGCAGGGTCTCACAGGTGTTCTGCTGGTGTCCAGGTATCGGTCTGCGGATCAGCGCCGCCTGCGGAACACCTTTATACTTCATCTTGAGCTGCTTTATGTTGTGTTTCTCCAGCTTGACGTGGAAGGAGTCTTCTATTCCTTCGATGGCGGTGCTGTGGAGCATCTTCATGAATCTCCTGCTGTTTCCCGCCAGGTGCAGCGCGTCCGGGTGGAAGATGACGTCATGAGTCACGCAGCTGTTTCCGGCGGCGTCCCGGTCCGGTGTGCCCGGCGTCAGGCTGAACGGTAGTCGCCAGCGGTGTCCCGGTGTTCCGTCCCGGTCTCTGGCCGTTTCGCTCGAGGGTTTATCGATCAGCGGATCGGAGCAGATATTGATGAAGAGTTTCCCGCGCGCGCCGCGTGTCTTCAGCACGTGATGCGGCTCAGGGTGGAGGAAGCGCGCGCGGACTCCTCTCTGCTCCTCCAGCTGCGCGATCTCCTCCTCGCGTCTCCTCCGGTTCTCGGGGCTCGAGATCTCCGCGGCGTATTCGCGCAGTAACTCGCGGAACTGCTCGTCTTTTAGCGCTTCTCCGAGCCGACTCATTTCATCACGAGTCAGGTTCAGTTCTTCCAGTTTGCCGCCGAAATCCATCCTAAATAACCGACTGTGGTTTACTAGTTTTCCGATGAACGCACTCTATTACTGTACTCTATTACTGTACTGTGTTGCTGTACTCTGACTTTTTTTCCGAAATGAAAGCGACTGAAGCTTCGTTAGTAACGCGGCCTCGGTAACCATAGGAACCTGCTACAGCAACAGAGCGCGAGCGTCTCGGTAACCATAGAAACCTGCTACAGCAACGGAGCGCGCACGCCGTCCATACGCTCTTCGCGTGAGCGCGCCGCTCTCATCAGTTCACTATTCTTTTATTTTTAGTCATTTAGCAGAAGCTTTTATCCAAAGCGAACTTAAAAATGAGGACAATGGAAGCAATCAAAATCAACAAGTCTCAGTTAGCTTAAAGGTGCAGTGTGTAGACTTTAGCGGCATCTAGTCAAGTCACCTTTATTTATATAGCGCTTTTACAATACAGATTGTGTCAAAGCACTTAACAGTATCAAATTGGAGGATAGAGTGTCAGTAATGTATAATGATAAGATTAAACACTCAATTTTCAGTGAAAGGCATTTCATTATTGAATTCAGAGATGTCATTGTCTAGCTCAGTTTAGTTTAAATAGTATCTGTGCAATCAAATCGGCGATAATCGCTAGAAATTAAGTGTCCCCAACTGAGCAAGCCAGAGGCGACAGCGGCAAGGAACCAAAACTCCCTCCGAGACAGAATGGAGAAAAAAACCTTGGGAGAAACCAGACTCAGTCGGGGTCAGTTCTCCTCTGACCAGACCAAACCCGCAGTTCAAAAGTTTATATTTCTATTTTAATTTTGTTGCAATTTCTAAAAATAATAGTATTATGTAATTAGGTATTTTAATATATTTGTAGTTATTTAGTTATATTTTTAGTTTTATTGTATTTTAATCAAGGTCTTCACTGGGGATCTGTCTCTGGGGGTCATCTGGGGTCCTGGTCTCCGCTGACGATCAGGGCTGTAGACATCATCTCTTGGTGCTGATCCACCATCTGATCACGAGTATATTTTTCATCTGTAAATGTGAGAAAGTCTTGCAAATATATCCATTTTGCTGTCTGTCTGAACCAAAGAAATAAAAGCGATCATATTTTTTCCATTGCATCGAATCGCACTGCATCGTAACAGGGTTAATCGCATCGCTATCTCTATCTCTATCTCTAACTCTAACTCTATCTCTAACTCTATCTCTATCTCTAACTCTATCTCTAACTCTATCTCTATCTCTATCTCTAACTCTATCTCTAACTCTATCTCTATCTCTAACTCTATCTCTAACTCTAACTCTATCTCTATCTCTATCTCTAACTCTATCTCTATCTCTATCTCTATCTCTAACTCTATCTCTAACTCTATCTCTAACTCTATCTCTAACTCTATCTCTAACTCTATCTCTAACTCTAACGGTGGAGATACAGGGCTACTCCACCGTTAGACTGTTGTTACATTATCAATGCTTACATTAACATTTTGCACCGTATGTCTAATTGTAATACGCAATCACTTCCACTGCACTTTTACACCTTGTTTATAGTAATAGTCATCGGTATATATATTATATTGATAGTACATATCACCTGTAAATTCTGCCTATAGTAATAGCCATCTGTATATTTATTCACTATACATATTCACCTGTAAATTCTGTATATTTATTCACTATACATATTCACCTGTAAATTCTGTATATTTATTCACTATACATATTCACCTGTAAATTCTGTATATTTATTCACTATACATATTCACCTGTAAATTCTGTATATTTATTCACTATACATATTCACCTGTAAATTCTGTATATTTATTCACTATACATATTCACCTGTAAATTCTGTTT
>NC_081171.1:96394-103894 GCF_012432095.1 Onychostoma macrolepis | reverse complement strand
TGTTTATTCTGACGGGTTCCTAGCTTTACTGCGCAGCGATGGGTTTCCTCACGAGCGCTAAACTGTGTTCCAGGGAGTCCAGCCGCTTCCTGCTGCAGGTCCTGGAGTCCGTCACCGAAGCGGATCTGGACGAGGTTCTGGAGCGGATCCTGGATGCTGTCGAGAAACAGCCGCGTGAGTTTCACCGCAATGATGAAGATGAAGATGATCGTTATTGTTTCTAGAGCCCTGCGCGGGACATGTCATGTTTGGTCATGACATGTTTGTTTTATTACTTTTAACATGTTCCTTGAGGTTTACTTATAATGTTAATAAAGTTTTTTTGCACCAAAAAAAAAGAAAATAAATATGTGGGAAAAATGATTATTTTCAACCCTCTCTCAAACCAGCTGTTTTTAAGGGGCGTGTCCTTTAAGGCTTCTCAGTAATCAGCCGCTGTTCTGATTGGCTAACGTCATTTCATAGGAAACAGTATCAGCGCCGCCTCACTATAGAGAACAGTCACGAACTCACTGTACTTTTTAATATTTATTTCAACAAATGACAAGCAAAATCAAATCCCCAGGAGCTTGTGAACAGTTTTGTAGCATTTTAAAATGCTGGTTTAATGTACGAAGACATGCAGGTGAATATTAACGCGACATGTTTAAACGTTAAGCGTTTCCCTCCCTTTAGAAAATCGTAATGTAGAAAGTGTTTATGGATTAAGACAGTGATATTTAATGTTCATATTTTGGTGCTCATCTGTTTTTCTGCACATATAATGATTTATTAGTAAAGTGTGCACATAATGTGATCGTTTATTATCACTGTCTCAGTGCATTAAGCGTGTTCTTATGAGAGGAAAACGCTATATACATTTCGAGCTTATATGCGTATCTGCATAAAGTATATGATTTTTGCTCAGGAGGCGGAGTTTATGCAAATGTTTGTGCCCTGTGACGTCACCTTGCCCCATTGGATCCAGAACGAGCCGTTTTTAAATAGCTTTTGGAGCTTTGTTTATAATGAGGAGGACATCTTAAGATATGAAACTTGCAGGATGTTTTAATGGTACAAAGACCTCTTATATGCCGAAAGATCACCGCTTTAAATCCACACCTGCCCGCTCCCGCAGACTTTCAGAGCTGGTGAAAAATGTACACATACTCGGACTAAATATTCAAGTTAACATCCAGAATAACAGGCTTTAAACATGATTGCATTTAAATAAGGTGAAGTGATGCTTAACCAAAGCACCGCATGTGACAAAAACATTGTTTTGTTTTTTTATTAGCGTTATAAAACATTAACCGTTAAAACCAAGCCAGAACTAGTGGCACCTCAGTTTTTAAACATACTGCATAATACACACACACCAAACAATTAACTAAACAAGCGTAAATAAGCCAAAGCACAATATGAAATGACCTTAACTTATTAAATAAATAAACACAGAACTCATAAAATAGGCTAGCTATAATTTAAACAAATTAAATACAAAACAAAATAAATAGAATGCCTCAAAAGAAAATCTGACAGATTTCACAGTAGCTTGCTTTACAGGCTGTTGCAAAAAAGAAAGAAAATAATACAAAAAAATATAATAACGTAGCCTACTTAAACAAATGAATGTGATCACTGGGCCTTGCATTGCTCCGTATTACTGTGAAGAAGTGTATTGCTGACTGACGGCGGTCCCAGACTAGATGCTCAGAATAAAACCTGCACACTTTGAGAGGACAGCAAAGCGCTTTTGTTGAACTTCCACCGAAGCACATTCTCTGGATCTGGTTTGTTTGCGCGTCGGCTGCCAAGATATTCTGCTATTTCAGCATGGATGGGCTTTATGCTGAAATGCAGGAGTCGGTCAGATTTGCTGTTCGCCGGCCGGTGGTTCATCATGTGCTGTGGCCAGGACCTGCTTAAAACTAAATCTTTTGGATAATTTCTTTTGCAACTTTGAACTTGTAAAAAAAGGCATTAATTCCTAGGCTATTAAAATGAGTTTGTTTGTCTTAAACTCTTATTCAATTACTTTTTAAAGATTTTTATTCATTGTCATTTATTTCTTTATATTTCTTGGCTTTATTAAACTGATTCTAATTTGTAAATGCACTGCATGTATTTCATTTCTTATTTTCAAAGCACGTTGCTTGTTTTCTTAGAAAGTCTTATGTGAATAATCTATTATTCGTTTACAAGGTCTGTTCTTTTCACAAATACAATTAGACTATAATTTCGCTTTAGAATGTCTACAAACAAACATAATATTCAAAACAGTGCAGCCTATTTTAACCATTGATTCATATTACACGCCTCCGATCTCTTGCGTCCGCAGCAGTCGCAGGTCACCGGGAGGGGTTTGCAAATCAGATTTTCACACAGGGCCATGTGGGTTTGGATTTTGTTTTCCCTTCATAATAGAAAAACTTCACTTAAAAACTACATGTTGTGTTTACTTTGATTAATATTTAAATTTGTTTGATGATCTGAAACATTAAAGTGCGACAAACATGCAAAAAAATAAAAAATCCGGAAGGGGGCGACACTTTTTCACTGTATGAGGGAATTGAATACTGATTGCCATTATTGTGACTTTGTGCCGTGCTTTTGTAGTAATTAACATCCATTTTCTCAGCGATGTAATTTGATTTATAAAATGAGACAAACCGCAGATCCAGATCGCTCCACAAATGTAAGCTCGTCTGTCCGTGTAATTTTCAACTGATTTATGAATAAGAACAGAAAATAACCGCTCCACTTCTCATTATTGTCCAGTGAAGTTTGAACTTGTGTCAGGTCATGATTGGTTGGTGTATTATACATGACGGGCAATGATGAATTATGTAATATTCTAAAATAATTCAATCGACACACTAGCTTTGATTATTGATGAAAAAAAGTTTCAAATATGGTTTAGTTTATTTTTTGCTTCGGGCGACCCACTCACTGAAAGGTTTCTGAACATCAGTCGAGCAAAACGCACGCAACCAGCGCCTCAGATTGACAGGTGTGTCAAAATAAACAGGAATTTTCAGACTTTTGAGCAATTAATTTTGTACACATTGTCATGTTAATTATAATTCAAATGCGTTTTGTTTTATTGACCACAATAGCTCAGACAGCTCGAGTGTCTTGTCCGACCCGTGTGGGGTAAATGCGCTGGACAGCGTGACGATATGCGTGTCCAGTTCAGCCTGATGTACAGCTGCTGGCTCCGCGGTCAGTCACAGACGCAACACGGCCAGCGAGCAGAGACACGTCTGTTCCTGGAACAGCAAAGCGCTCCGTTAACAAAGTGCTGAACAATGTCAACAAAGCCTTTCCCGGCAGCAAAGTCATGTGGTCTAATGTCTTTACAGCAAAGTGTGACACATTTTTCTGTGGTTTCTTGTTTACGTGAGCAGGAAGTGCTTTATGGGTGATGACCGCAGAGAACTGCGCAGGTTACACGCCGCCTCGGGGCAGAGGTGCCAGATTTATGTCTGTTGTAAACAAACACTTTTGCACATTATCACAAAGTTGAACTCTTTCCCGTTGTTTTTTTTTTTTTTCAGTGACAATTGAGAATAGTTTTTTAGATGTCTGACTTGCCTTGCTTTGCTTTAGTAAACAGCCGCTTTAATTTAACTTCATGTGTTGACTCCATTTCCATTACACGACAAATCCCACCGTTCCCTGCGGGAGCCCAAACCCTCTTAATTGTTACGATGATTGTTGTTGGTGGTTGTTTGGATGATGATGATGATGAAGATGACGGGTTCTGTGTCTCAGTGGGGTCCAGTATGGTGGAGCTGGCGGTGGCGGAGGCGGCGGTCCAGGACTGCAGTCAGTCTTGTGATGAAACCATGTGAGATTCTCATTAATATCTGAACTGACACGCACCGTTTGTTCTTCTGTCTCTGACATTCACCTTCTTTACTCACAGAGACAATGTTTTCAACATCATTGGAGCCTTTGACGTGCCTCGATTCATCTTCAGCACAGAAAGAAAGAAATTCGTCCCGTAAGAAATAATTCGATAAACAATAATAATCGAGTGCATGTGATTTATGTTTGCGTGAAAACTATCAACATTGGTGAAAAACACTGATGTAGACGGAGTTTGTGTGTGAACTTGAAGATGTTTTCCATCTCCAGGAATATGAAGTGCTGATCAGTTTTGTTCTCTTTCAGCATCAGCATGACGAATCATCCGGTCCCTAAACTCTGCGGTCAGTGCAGAGATAAAGCCGAGCTCTTCAGAGAGCGATACACTATCTTACAGCAGGCGAGTTTCCTTCCCGAATCACAGCTGTGTACAGTGTCTCAGAATGTGTGTCAGATCAGAGTAAGCGGAGCATAACATGGATAAGTGTTACCTCAGTGTCTTGAAGAGCACCTAGCTATAACTACCAAATATTATTATATTACATTTAGTGTTGTCAAAATGCTTTGTTGTCAGTTTGCTTAAAAGAAAACAGTGTGTTTGAATGTTTTTCCCGCCATTTACATGTGGCTGGGTGAATTTTTTTTTTTTTAATATATTAACAATTTTTTAAAATACAAACCCTCTAGTTAAATTTGCAGCAGAACAGCTTTACGAACAATTTACACAAAATATCATTCTGCTGGTGTTTGGTGAATGAGGCACATTGCACAGCAGCTCAACAGACTCAACAACAAATTCACAATCTTTATTAGTGATCGACCGATATTGATTTTTTATAACCGATATGATAACAGTTATTTGCATGTTTACGTTCCCGATAACCGATATGCAGAACCGATATTTATTTACTGTTATAAAGTAAATGACTGAAAGGAGGAAAAACCAAAGTGAAGTATGGATTTACTTCACTCAGTTGTGAAAAGTTGAAAATTAACAGTCTTTTATGTTAAATTTAATCTTAATGTTTGTTGTAAATTTAATCATATTACAACAATAAAAACATTTTATTTATAAAAAGCATCAGCAGCTACACTGATTTTAACAATAAGCAAAATAAATGTAGAATGTCTCATTTTCAAATGGGTTAGGGTTAGATAAATAAAGGACAGGAGTTTAGGTTTATAAGCTGTTTAATAGGCTAAAGAGTGAAGAATAATTCACTGCATAATGTTAATTCACTGAATAACATTCTCTGGAATATTGAAATATAACAAACAAAACATCGTGTTTTATTGCATTTCTCAACTGGTATGTTATATCAGAATTATTAATATGTTTTTGTTTCTAGATTATGAAATGCCTGCTGACAGTGCGGTTTATCTATGCATTTACACAGAACTATAGGCTACTCAAATTGCGATCGTTCGCGGAGATAATAAATAATTCATTTCCATAGCGATGTATTTATTTAGATGTTTATTAACGAAATAATGGTTATATAGTAAATGTCAACATAATTTAGCATGTTTTAAACAAGTGAATCTTGTTAAAAGCTACATGCGGTGGCCGTGCTGAGCATTTCCTGAGTGAACAGCAATATGAAGCGGCTTCACGAGACTAATGATGAGCATACAACAGAGAGAGAATTAAATTCAGCACTTTTATTTCCAACATGCACTCATTCATGGCTACATATTATTTAATTCAGGCAAAAGTCTTTATTGGGGCAGACTGACGGATTATCTTACGTGACTCCGTGAGTTCGTCTCTATTTCTTAGAGCCAAGCTGTATATCTGCATATCAGGCATTTATGTAATACATCTAATTTGATGGCTGTTATGTTAAATAAAGTTTACTAACTACAGCAAATCAAGTAAGTAAACTGTGCACACCGTTGTTGCCGTCTCGTCTCCCCTCAGACGCGCTGCAATGACGATCCTGCGTGCAATTCTCAAAACACCCACAAGATGGCGGCGTTTATCGGTGAATCCAATATTACAAAACCGATATCCGATTATGGTAAAATGCTTGAATATCGGGAAAATAGCGGTAAATTGATATATCGGCGATCTCTAATCTTTATAATATCTTAATGCATCATGGTCACGCTGAGCAGTTTAGATGACCAGGCTTTTCATGCAGTGACCGATCATTTGCGGTGATTAAAATCATAGTTCTGAAATGCATGTTAATAGCAGGTGTGAATGGTTTCTCGTTATTTAATCATAATTTGTTTTGCAGAGAACACACAGGCATGAGCTCTTCACTCCTCCTGTTATCGGTTCAGCTCCTGATGAAGGGAGGAACAAATTCCAGGTGAAAATGAACAAAGCTCGCTGTGGAGACTGATGAAGACAGATTCTGCCTGTTACTGATGTGTTTTCAGTCGGTGCTTGATGATCTGTGACTGTCTTACAGCTGAAGACGGTGGAGGCTCTTCTGGGCAGCACAGCTAAAGTCAGAGAAGTGATTGTTCTCGGCATGATCACGCAGCTTAAAGAGGTATTCCCTCGCTTTCCACAGTCACGCTCATCTCCGGTCCGCTGCTTGTGCTCCTGGGTTAGTCAAGGGGGGTTTAGTCTATATTATTGACTTAAGTTAATGAATTCTGTTATGAGTTAAAGTTAACTAATGACGTCAAGGAGGCGGTCTAACAGAGCCGTAGCTTTACCTTTACTCTGTCAATAATGCATTTGTTAACATCAGAGCACACATACACAAAGAAAACGTGTGTTCGTTTTATGGATATTTCCGAAAGTTTTCTTCATAAAATCAGTTTAATAGTTAACTCTTTCCCTACCAGCGTTTTTGAAAAAAAAAAAGGTTGCCAGCCACCACCAGCATTTTTGACACACATTTTATGACCCCCAGAATATATATAGAATATATTTTGTTGTATGAGTAAATGAACATGCAATACATCAAAATAATGAAGAGAGATGATCAACGCAAAGATGCAGTAGATGGCTTCCATCAGCATCCCAGAGCTTCACTAACACTTTCTCGATTGACATTTCACTCGGTAACATTAGACAGTTTTCATTTATATGCCGTTTATTATTGATGATCGCGTTAATTTTCATATGTATAAATATGAGATCACTCGTTTCTGCGTCTTCCTGCTCCGTGTTTTTCATCGAGTGATTCTAGACTCATTCAGGAGGTGTGTAATAGCGCCCCGAGCGTATAACAGCGAGAACACAGAAACCCAGAAAATTCAGTGTTTGGTGGGGAAAGAGTTAGAGTTTATCATGTGCGTGTGTAGTTAAATCACTTACATGATGTTCTTCTCCGTCCACGCAATAAATGTGATGAGAGAGACTCACTCCAGGTTTCTGTGTCGTGTTTCTCCTCTACTTTCAGGGCAAGTTCTACCTCGAGGACCCCAGCGGCGCAGTGCAGCTAAACATGTCAAAGGCAATATCCTTCCTGTGTTTATCATGACACACGCGTGCTGCTGTCTTAGAGAAGGTTCTCTGTTTGTTCCTTAACGCTCTTCATACCAGTTTCACAGCGGTCTTTACACCGAGTCCTGCTTTGTTCTGGCTGAAGGTGAGTCTCTTTCTCTCTGCTGTTCAGCCCTGGATCATGGATCTCTATACTATACTCAGATGATCTGTCTGCGTTCACAGGATGGTACGAGGAT
>NC_081171.1:73894-91394 GCF_012432095.1 Onychostoma macrolepis | reverse complement strand
AACATGTGACATGTCTCGCATTGAGAAATAAATGATGGAAACCCGTTTAACGGGAAAGTCTGTAACGAAACAATAGTTTGGTGTAAGAACAGCAGTGTTTATGATTATGACTGCGAACACAAAGTATGGCAAGAAGAAGCACTCAAACTGAGATCTACAGGACAAATTAGCATAAACGCAATAATCCCATAAAATCAGCGATAGATTAAAAAGTTCTGCTGATCTACTAATAATGAGCAAATGAAAGAATACAGACGCAGATCATTTCCAGAATAATCAATGCAATCTGCTAGAGATGAGGTGTGTTTTATTTACCAGTGATTCTGTTTATTTGACAAAACATTAATGTGTACAATATGCATTGAATTGGACCAGTAAATATTTTCCTGCTCGTCTGAACACACAATCAATCACAGAGAGTTCACTCACTTCTGAATCTGACTGCATTCAAACAGCTGTTTCTCAGAACTATCACAAGAAGCTGAGCAATGCTTATCAGAGGACAGAAGAAAACATGTGGGAGATATTTCACAAAAAACTAACTGAAGTTTTAGCCTACATAGCTTGTGTAATTAAATTTATTTAAATTGAACGTTAAAAGATTTTTTCTAAGCATGGTTATAAAAATGACTTGAATGTCGTAATTGAACTGTGGCGTAACCCTGACTGTGAAACCAGGCCAGTACTCATCATGTTCTGTTCGGTGTGTTAATATAAATCATGCTGTCCCTGGCAGTGCTTTATGAAAATGGACCGTGGTTTTACCAAAGTCCCTAAAGTGACCCTAGTTCAACTATAGTATTTGTAGATTTCCATGGTTACCACTACAGTAAACACATTTGAACCATGTGTAAACAAAAATATAACTTCATAAGTTAAGGTGTATTGAATGTTAAAATATGTTTCAAATATTAAGTTAAGTGGGTATCATTTGCAAACAAGCAAAGCTGAAGATCTGCTGACAGCACAGGCACAAAACGGGTTAATACATGTTTTTTGGCGTTACATAATGGTGCAAATACCAGTGAACTAGTAAATATCACAAACCATTTAAATACCCTCCTCCCATAAATGTGTCGTCTGAAAGGTGAACTCATACAAATGCATATGCAATAAGATCAGCTGCAAAGATGACCGTTCGTGGCTAATGTTCACCGTGTCTTCAGTAAATCCTGACAGTGTTTCTGATTTTTAACGCCAGAGTTTGCTCTGCTGCTGTGTGTAAATCTGGCCTTAAAGTCCAAGTGAACCGCAAGATGCTGCCGACTTTACTTCAGTATTGTGTTGATTTCTTTAATATTTCTACGTTCAGTTTGTCAGACAGCTTCAGTCAGAAGTTGTAGGAGCTCGTAGTAAATTTCTGAGGTCTGAAGAGACTGATGTGAAATCATACAGAAGAAAAGCCAGTCAGTTGAGTTTGTGGCAAAACCTTCTACAGTTCCTGGATATTGTTGTCTTTCACTGCATATGATAATTCATACTCAGAAAGTAGATCTGAAATTAAATTCATTACAAGATGATTAGTTAAAACACTTCAAAATGCACCTGCAGGCAATTTTCCAGTTATGTATTTTGTAATTGAAAATCTCTTTAAAAAATACTGTGTACAGCTCTGTGTAAAAATGAATTGGAATATGTGCAAAGGATTGTGGGTGATTGAAGGATACAGTCGAATAAAGGACGATAAACAGAGACTGGGCAGTTTCTTACACTGTAGACTATTCAAAAGCTATATGAATATATTCTAGGAAGATGGAAGCTGTCTTAAAGGTTGTAACACCTTCATAAAGATATATTTGAATGTAAATTTATTTCTAGAGCACTGTTTATAAAACAACTTAAAGTTGACCAAATTGCTTCACATTAATAGACTTAAAACAAGAAGACAAACTATCTCCTGATCAGCTGATCGGCGGATCTCGATGGGTTGAGAAGACGACCGACTCGACCGATGCGTTGGTGCCAGTCCACGTAAAGATTTAAAAACCGTTAAAAGAATTTTAAAATCAATTCTATAGAGGACAGGAAGAGACATTAAAATTGAGGTAATCTCAGTGTTGGGTGTAATTAGTTACTAAATAATTAGTTACTGTAATTTAATTACTTTTCCCTTGAAAGAGTAAAGTAAGGGATTACTCTTATTCTTTCTGTAATTTAATTAGTTACTTCTTATGTAATTGAACTTAAAACTGTGTATAGACTGTAGAACATTTATACACAATACAATACAATAGTGGATTTAACATCCAAAAAATGAAAGTCTAACCTTAAAATGCATGCTTTTTATGCACCCTTCTCTCATTAAATACTTTGAGTTAATAAGAATTCTCACAATTAACTAGTTGGTTATTAGCATGAATATTACTGGGATATTGGCTGTTTATTATTACTTAAATGCACATATTAATGTCTTATTCTGCAAGACCTTATTCTAAATCCTTAATCCTACACAATTCTTTAACAACTACTTTACTAAATATTGATAAGCAGTAATTAGAAGTATATTGAGGCAAAAGTCATAGTTAATAGTTAGTTAATAGTGAGAACTGGACTCTAATCTAAAGCGTGAGCAGAATAATTGAAGTAGTTACTTGAAAGAATTAAAAGAAGCGTTTCATGTCTATCTTTGTATCATTAACTTGTCGAGGTTGATATAGGATTTAGAAAGAAATTAGTAATAAGTAATTAAATACATTTTGGAGAGAGTAATTTGTACAGTAATCTTATTACACTGTTGAAGATTAGTAATTAGAAACTAGTAATTAATTACTTTTTACAGAGTAACTTACCCGACACCAGGTAATATGTTCATGTGTTCATACCCAGCAGAATCTCGCCGCAGGATTTTGCACCATTTGAAGTTGAGAAATAGATTTGTTTATTCCTGCATGGAGAGCGTTGCAGTAGTCGAGATGAAGGCATGGATTACCTTTTCAGAATCTTTAGTGAGAGCCAAGGTTTCGCGTTTGCCAAAAGCCTTAGAAGCTAGATTTTGCAACCGTTCGTCAAACTTAAGGGACACCCAGGGTTCTCTTTCTAACACTCGTTCGGTATCTCACTATGGGAACGCCTCGGGCGTGACCGATCGCAGACGCACCAATAACACCACGTCTGCCAACTATGGCAGACCAATCGCTGCAGCGATCAGGGAGTCCCGCCTCCCTGTATATAAACCGCAGCTACCTGCCGTTTCGTCATTCTCGCTCTCTTCCTCGTGAAGACTTCGGAAGCTGGCTCAGCAGACTTAGGGAATCATTGCTCAACAGTTTACAGACGGAGCCGCAAGGTAACGTCCCGAACGCAGGATTCCTAACGTTTGTTGAGCTTCACTTAGAGTGGGATAACTAACGCGTTACGGCGAGTTTTCTGCTCTAAGTTTTATACTTATTTTCCAAGTTTTGGGGGCGCTCACCACGCACCAAAACAGAGAAGGAAAAGAACAGCTCTCTATTGTAGCACAGCTCCGTACTAGTTAGCAGCTTACCGTACGAAGAGAGTGTAGGCCCCATGGCCACTACGAAAGAACCGGAGAGCCCTGGAGGAAAAGGTAATCCTCCCCATCCGTGTGCTTGCGGAATGTGGATTTCTGCGAAGGATTCACACGGCCTCTGCATCTCCTGTTTGGGCTCAAAACATGCTCAGGCGGCTCGGTCAAACCCCGAGGGCTGTCCTCACTGCTCTAAGTTCTCGGTTAAGACCCGAGAGCGGAGAGTCCGCGTGGCAGTAGCTGGTAAGTCGGACCCATGCCTCTCTGCTCAACCCAGAGAGGAACCGATGGACTGTCCGCAGGCCAGCAGCTCGTGGGGAGAGATGATGGAGAGGGTGTCGCCAGTCCTTCCCCCGCTGTTCGATCCGTTAGCGGGAGAGGAAGATGACGAGGACGAAGTATTGTCAGCCATCCTCGAAGACGAGGATGACGACGATGAAGATGCTATTCTTCCCCCGAATCAGTCGCGTCCGCCGAGTGCACAGGAGGCGAGTTCACCCTCCCCCATACAGACGGACACAGATCTACACGAGGTCTGTCGCAGGGCCGCGGGTAGACTGTCGATCGATTGGCCATCCCAACCGGCAGGTCCGGGGGCTGAAAGAGATCTGTATGATGGAAAGAGACTTCCGTCACGTCTCCCTCCATCGAGGCAGTTTATTCCAGCCGTCGCGGCTTGTGTGGCTGAAATGAAGAGGTTTTCGGATAAGCCTTTTTCCCTCCGAGTGTCTGTTAAGGGCTTCTCGAGGCTAGACGTTCAGGGTATGGAGGATGTGGGGATGGCGGACCCTCCCCCCATCGAATCATCGGTGGCTAATCACTTGCACCCAGGTCGCCGGGCGGCGCTCTCTTCAACCGGAGCCTCGCTTCCAGTGAAAACAGAGCGCTTCGCCGCCTCTGTTTTTCAAAAGATCTATAAGTCATCGGCACTGGCAGTTCGTGCTCTGAACGCGACGTCCCTCCTTACTGCCTACCAAGCGGAGTTATTAGAGGAGATGGGGCGTCAGCTGGACTCCGGATCTCCCAACCCAGCGATCTGGGAGGAGATATGTGTCATTGCAGATTTAAAGCTGCGCACATCCCGCGGAGCAGTTCAAAGCTGCGGTCGGAGTATGGGCTTAGCGGTTGTGGGAGAGAGATCGCTATGGCTCGGTTTGTCAGGCCTCTCTGACAAAGAGAAGGTGGAGTTTTTGGATGCCCCTATTGATACAAAGGCTATGTTCGGCGCAACGGTAACAGCGATGCGTCAGCAATGTGACCTGCGGAAAAAGGAGGGAGAGGCATTCGAGGTCTGTCTCCCCAGAAAGCCGGCAGCTCGGCCTTATCACCCGAGCCGACCGAACTTCAGACCTTCAGGGAGAGGGGGACATTCTGATTATCAACCTTCCCGTCCTGCTCCACCTCAACAGCCGGGAAACACGGGCCCTCAGTCAAAGCCCGGTTTCGTGAAACCAAAGCAGTCTTTCGCAGCCGCAGCAGCGAAACACCGGTCGGCAGCCCCTCAGGGAAACAAAAAGAGGCGGGCGACCTGAGATGTCAGCTTGGCATCAGGAAGGGTTTGGAGACAGCACTCAGGGTTTCTCTGTCCCATCCCTGCAGAACGATTCCATTCTCCCTCCCACGGGGAAAAGGAGAAGGAATTTAAGTGTGAAATGGACGTGTGCGGTCAGTTCAAAGTCCAATGTTTGCGGGGAAATGGCCCATGTTCTTCTGGTGCCCCCCAAAGAATTGTCTCTCCCTCCACCTACGAGGTTTGTTCCGAGGGAGCAAGGACAAAAGTTCGCAAGCATCCCATCACAAATAAAGTTTTCTCTGACGCATCCAGGCCAAGGGCTGAGGGCGCAGAGTGGAATAAAAATAAAGAAGGATCACAAAAAATTAAAACAATCACAAATAAAGACGAATCTTACTCCTTTACTGGAGCGGCATTCCCCTCCTTCGCCACTAGAGTGTGCTGCAACACCGCTAGTGAGCGAAGACGAGAAGGGCCCACTCGCAGCTCAGGCCGCGAACTGGCGCGCATGCGCAGTTCATCCCTGGGTTTTAACCACGATAGACAGGGGTTACAGACTTCAATTCGCTGTAAAACCTCTTCAATGGAGTGGTAATCTCAGTGGCTCAAGGGGAAGCAGCTCAGGTTTTAGAGGAAGAAATATCCTCTTTAATGAGAAAAGGAGTGATAAGAGTGATTCCATCAAGAGAAAGCCACTTAGGTTTTTACTCCCGATACTTTGTGATTCCCAAAGGAGGGGGAGGTCTCCGTCCCATTTTGGATTTACGGGTCCTCAACAAACACCTCAGAAGATACAAATTCAAAATGCTGTCGCTCAGAACGTTGTGTCAGAGTATTCGTCAGGGAGATTGGTTCACCTCAGTGGACCTCCAGGACGCATATTTTCACATAGATATTTTTCCTGCTCACAGGAAATATCTGAGGTTTGCTTATCAGGGCACAGCATACGAGTATACAAGAATTCCCTTTGGCCTCGCTTTGGCCCCCAGGGTTTTCAGCAAGTGTGTGGAAGCGGCTCTGATGCCATTGAGGAGGGGAGGGATCAGAGTCGCATCATATCTGGACAACCTGCTCATCTGCGCGCCTTCCCAGAGGCAAGCAGAGAGCGATACGGGCAGACTAGTGACGCATCTGGAGAGACTAGGTTTCAGAATAAACCAGACGAAGAGTTGTCTAACTCCTGCACAGGAAATAGTCTACTTGGGTCTCAGGTTGAATTCAGTGACGTTTCGAGCTTTCCTATCAGAGGATCGCATCGAGACATTTCACAGTTGCCTCTCCCTTTTTCAACGAGGGAGATCAGTCTCTTTCAGAATGTGTCTTCGGCTACTGGGTCTGATGGCCTCAACACTGTCAGTGGTTCCCCTGGGACTGCTGCGAATGAGGGATTTTCAGAACTGGACAGCGTCACAGGGCATTCGCCCAAAGAGCCGTCTCAGCCGCAGAGTGCGCATCTCACCAGAATGCATGAACGCTCTCCGTCATTGGAGAGCTCCGTCTTTTCTCAGAACAGGATGCCTTCTGGGTCCTGTTATGTAAAGGACCCTCCTGTCGTTACGCACGACACACGTTCCAGGAATAATGAACAGGGGAGCGGACTTACTGTCCAGGGGGAATCCTCTGTACGGGGAGTGGAGACTCCACCCCCAAGTGACGCTCAAGGTGTGGCAGAGATTCGGCCGTGCAGCCGTAGATCTCTTCGCATCGCGCGAAGACGCGCAATGTCCCCTGTTCTTCCCCTGTTCTTCTCTCCGGCAACGATGCACCGTTGGGTGTGGATGCTCTAGCCCACGAGTGGCCAGACGTGTTACTGTATGCGTTCCCTCCGTTGAGCCTGATCGAACCGACACTACGGAGGGTTCGACAATACAGACATGTAATGATTCTGATCACGCCATACTGGCCGGGGAGAATGTGGGTTGCGGAGATTGCGCAACTGCTCTACGACCAGCCATGGCCGTTACCAGCACGCAGGGATCTCCTCTCACAAGCACGGGGGGAAATATTTCACCCCTCCCCTCAGAAACTAGCTCTCTGGGCCTGGCCCGTGAGAGGCTAAATCTGGATGCAGCTGGGTTACCTCCGAAAGTGATAGAGACAATTCAGAACGCGAGGGCTGCCTCGACACGTTCTTTATATAATCTCAAATGGAGGGTGTTTGAGGGATGGTGCGCCGATAGAAACATTGTTCCTTTCTTGTGTTCAGCTTCGGATGTGATGTGCTTCCTACAGGACCTTCTGGACAAGGGCAGAGCCTTTTCTACAGTTAAGGTTTATCTGGCCGCTATCTCGGCAAGTCATGTGGGTCTTAACACGGGTACTATTGGCCAACACCCTCTCGTCTGTCGATTTATGAGAGGGGCACGTAGGCTACACCCAGTATCGAAGCCGCTGGTCCCGCCTTGGGATTTGTCCATAGTTCTGAACGCGCTCTCAAAAGCCCCTTTCGAACCCATTGATAACATTGCCTTGAAGCTGCTCGCTTTGAAGACGGCTCTGTTACTTGCTCTCACTACAGCAAAAAGGGTGAGTGAGCTACATGCTTTATCTATTCACTCCTCATGTATGATGTTTGCTCCGGGGTCAAGAGTAACTTTTAGACCTAACCCGGCGTTTGTGCCTAAAGTGTTTGATCACGCTGGTGCAGTTCAATCAGTGGACCTGCTAGCTTTTCATCCACCGCCCTTTTCATCCCCAGAGGAGGAGAGGTTACACAGTTTATGTCCGGTTCGTTCTCTGTATCGTATGTTCAGAGAACCCGCACACTTCGTAAGAGCAATCAGCTTTTTGTCTCGTGGGCTGACTCTTACAAAGGAAAGCCTATCTCCGTCAGCGCCTTTCCCACTGGGTGGTGGAGGCTATCGTGTTATGTTACAATAATATGAATAAAGAGCCCCAATAGGATTACGAGCACACTCAACTAGAGGTATGGCTACATCCTGGGCTCTGTTTAAGGGCATTTCTATTCAAGAAATTTCTGTGCAGCCAGCTGGTCTTCTCCGCACACATTTGCTCGTTTCTATAGACTGGATGTGACAGAACCATCTCTGGCCCACTCAGTTCTGGGAGTGAGTAGTCAGGGGGTATAATGCAATTTATTAAGGGGAGTATTCCTTTGCATTCTGTTTCACCTCAGTTGGGCTTTATGATTCAGATAATAACCTACTCTTTCTTTAGTCTGCTTCGTCAGCATATCGGCAATACGGGAGTGGTCTATATCCCATAGTGAGATACGGAACGAGTGTTAGAAAGAGAACGTTAGGTTACTGACGTAACCCCGGGTCTCTGATAACATGAAGTGAGGTATCTCACAAACATTGCCCTCCTTGCCTTACTGCACGGAGAAGAGATATGCGGAGAATGACGAAACGGCAGGTAGCTGCGGTTTATATACAGGGAGGCGGGACTCCCTGATCGCTGCAGCGATTGGTCTGGCATAGTTGGCAGACGTGGTGTTATTGGTGCTTCCGCGATCGGTCACGCCCGAGGCGTTCCCATAGTGAGATACGCATTTGCATACTTTCTTCATAAAGGCAATCACTTCATGTTATCAGAGAACCGGGGTTACGTCAGTAACCTAACGTTTTTCCCTGATGATCCCATTATTTTGTCCAACGCTTCTACAGAAGTATACAGCAACAATAAACATTTTTGAGCGGATTGTGTAGTCATGACAGATCATGTCTAAATAGACAGAAGTTATGAAATATAATGTGCAGTAAGAGCTGATTTGTTTTCACAGAGCGTCATCATGGTGAACTGCTGTGGTCTTGTGTCTGAAAAAAACGAACCAGGTATAAACATCTCTTCCTTCTTATAATTAATGCTTTGACTTTGTATTTCATCTTGTGTCATGCACTCAAAAAAAATGAATTACAAAATAATAAATGAAATTGATACATTTATGAAGTGATTTTTTTTTATGCTTGTTGAACTAAAACTAAAACATTTAACTGGAAAACAAATTATTAGGCAGAAATCCTTCTACATTCAGAAACATGATACATGATTCGATTTACCTAAAGCTGCTGTCCATAACTATTTCTGGTTAAAAATGATCCGAAATCAATATGTGACCCTGCAGCACAAAAGCAGTCATAAGCAGCACAGGTATATTTGTAGCAATAGCCAACAATACATTGTATGGGTCAAAATTATAAAATTTTCCTTTATGCCAAAAATCATTAGGATATTAAGATCATGTTCCATGAAGATATTTTGTAAATTTCCTACCGTAAATATATCAAAACTTCATTTTTTATCAGTAATATGCATTGCTAAGAACTTCATTTGGACAATTTTAAAGGAGATTTTCTCAATATTTTGATTTTTTTTGCTCCCTCAGATTCCAGATTTTCAAATAGTTGTATCTCAGACAAAT
Organism: Onychostoma macrolepis; assembly: GCF_012432095.1. Lineage (NCBI taxonomy): Eukaryota > Metazoa > Chordata > Actinopteri > Cypriniformes > Cyprinidae > Onychostoma > Onychostoma macrolepis. The sequence goes on along the minus strand of NC_081171.1, from coordinate 82,013 downwards.
ATTGTCCGATCCTAACAAACCATACATCAATGGAACGATATTTATTCAGCTTTCAGATGATGTATAAATCTCAAATTCAAAAAATTTACCCTTATGACTGGTTTTGTGCTCCAGGGTCACATTTTTGAGCAAGTACATAACCAGCCAGTGTTTAAAACTATCAATTCACAGCGGTCAGCTTATAATAATGTTTTCTGATTTGAGTGGTACTGGTAGGAATTTGCGGGAAATTCGAGCATGCCGCTGCGTTATTATGTCACGTCTGTAAACATAAAGAAGGCGTCCCGGCTAGTCTTTGAAATTACACAGAAGTCATTTTCTTTTGTTTCTCTCTCAGTTCCTCTGAAGAGCATCTCAGTGCAGCTGCAGATTAAGGATCACGTGGCGTCTGTCAGCTCGTGTCTGCAGTATGTGAACGAGGAGGAGCATCCGCTGGAGGCTGTGTTTGTTTTCCCGCTGCCCGCCGATGCTGCCGTCTGCCACTTCAGCGCCAAGATCGCAGAGCAGGAGATCGTGGCCGAGGTTCAAGACCGACAGAGCGTGAGTCCAGACAGACGTCGTCTTCTGTGGCGTCATTCTGTCACCTCTCTCTTATGGATAATCAGTTGAGGTCAAAAGTTTACATCCCCCTTTCAGAATCTACAAAATGTTAATTGCTTTACCAAAATAAGAGGGATCATACAAAATGCATGTTATTGTTTATTTAGTACTGACCAGAATAAGATAGATTTCACATAAAAATGTTTACATGCAGTCCACAAGAGAAAATAATAGTTGAATTTAGTTTCAAAAGTTTACATCCCCTTGATTCTTAATTCTGTGTTAGCTGATTGATCCACAGCTGTGTTTTTGTTTAGTGATAGTTGTTCATGAGTCTCTTGTTTGTCCTGAACGGTTAAACTGCCTGCTGTTCTCCAGAAAAATCCTTCAGCTCTCACAAATTCTGTGGTTTTTCAGCATTTTTGTGTATTTGATCCCTTTCCAACAATGATTTTGAGATGCATCTTTTCACACTGAGCACAACTGAGGGACTCGCATGCAGCTATTACAGAAGGTTCAAACGCTCGCTGATGCTCCAGAAGGAAAATTCATGCATCAAGAGCCTTTTGAACAGAATGGAGATGTGTACATTTTCCTTATTTTGCCTAAATAATATAGAACGTGATTAAACTGACCTGGAACTACCTGTGCAGTTCAACGAATTTAATCAACACCTGCCAGCCAATCAGAATCCAGTATTCAGACAGACCATGGCATAAAGTATTAAGAATCAAGGGGGTGTAAACTTTTGAAACTAAATTCAACTATTATTTTCTCTTGTGGACTGCATGTAAACACTTTTATGTGAAATATATCAATATACAATTAACATTTTGTAGATTCTGAAAGGGGGATGTGAACTTTTGACCTCAACTGTATGTGCACTGGAATAATAGTATGTGATTGTGTTGGAGTCCGTGGATACGCATGTGTTTGTCTCCTGCAGGCGCGGGATCAGTATGATGATGCTGTGAGCTCGGGTCAGCAGGCGTTTCTGCTGGAAGAGAGCGAGGAGAGTTCAGATGTGTTCAGACTGAGTGTGGGCTGTTTGTCTCCGGGTCAGAACGCCTCCATCACCATCGTTTACGTCATCGAGCTCAGCGTCCAGGCCGATGACGCGCTGCGCTTCTGTCTGCCGGCTGTACTCAACCCTCGCTACAAACCAGCAGGTGATCCTTACCTGATTTCAGGAAACAACATGAGATAATGATGAACTCCAGATCTACCTGAGACTTGTCATAGTACTTGTATATCGTTGCTCTTTTGTTGATTTTGATTGCTTCTATTGTCCTCATTTGTAAGTCTCTTTGGATAAAAGCATCTGCTAAATGACTAAATGTAAATGTGGATTGATACTGAGGTATAAAGTATCTCTGTCTGTGTGATTGCCTCAGCTTCATCGGCCGGTGTTCCAGAAGTGTCCTCAGCATCTGTTATTCCTTACACTCTGTCTCTGAGTGTTGAAGTGAGATCTTCTGCCCGCATCTCCAGACTGGAGTCCAGCTGCCCTCTGGATCCTCTGGAGTTCCTCGACGCACAACACACTAACGCCACGGTACTGTGTGTTTTTTTTTTTTATTGCCCTGTTTATGTGTGTTGTGACAAATGAGGACATAGATGTATATAATGATGAGGGTATGACAGGTATTGCAAGAAGGTGACTTTTCAGGACATTACTCCATGTCCCCACTTTTCAAAACGCTTATAAATCACACAGAATGGAGTGTATTGAAAATCTGAAATCTCCTGTAAGGGGTAGGTTTAGGTGTAGGGTTGGTGTAGGACAATAGCACATACAGTAAGTACAGTATAAAAACCATTACGCCTATGGAGAGTCCCCACTTTTCACAAAAACAAGTGTGTAGTGTTTTGGCCGGTCCTCACTTTCTGAGAGCCCTTTAAAGGCCTGTTTGAGGGTCAAGACTTGGTTTTAGGGGTCAGGTTATAATTGGGTAAAGGGTAGGTTTAGGGTAAGGGTTTGGGTCAGGCACTTAGTTCTGAAGGTTAGGGTCAGGAGCTAGAAATGTGTCAGTCAATGTCCTCACAGAGATGGCTGTACAGAGTTGTGTGTGTTTCTCGTTCTGTGTGTGTGTACAGTTTTTATGCACTTAATGTCTCAAATTCAAGAATCCTGTGGTCATGTTTGTGCTCGTGTGTGTGTGTGTGTGTGTGTGTGTGTAGGTGAATCTGAGTGCTGGTCACCGGTTCGATAAGGATGTGGAGCTGTTTCTGTATTATGAGAATTCCCATCAGCCCTCTGCTGTCGTGGAGGCAGGAGCGTCTGCGGCTCAGTCAGGTATAACTCTGAACATCCAGTACATGAAGTATCAGTACAACATGCAGGATATGATGCTTTTGTTTGCACATGAATTCAGTTTTGTGTATGTCATACTGTACCTTACACATCGTCAGATGTTGTTTCCAGTCGTCCGATTAACAGCTCATATGAGAGAATCACACTGCAATATAAAATTGCCATACTTTCTTCATAAAGGCAATCACTTGACCACTGGTGTTCATGATCAAAGAGTGCTGATTTTGCCCTACAACCAAAGAAAACGTTTTTTGATTCTAGAAGTTTGTGCACTGATCTCTGCTGTTTAGAGCGGGTTGTTCATGAGTTGGGACGCAGGGCTTGATTAGTAGTTCAGGTAGTTTTGATTCACTCTGCAGGATAGAGGCTGTTGTGCAGTCTAAGTCAAGTCAAGTCACCTTTATTTATATAGCGCTTTTACAATGCAGATTGTGTCAAAGCACTTAACAGTATCAAATTGGAGGATAGAGTGTCAGTAATGTATAATGATAAGATTAAACACTCAATTTTCAGTTAAAGGCATTTCATTATTGAATTCAGAGATGTCATTGTCTAGCTCAGTTTAGTTTAAATAGTAGCTGTGCAATCAAATCGGCGATAATCGCTAGAAATTAAGTGTCCCCAACTGAGCAAGCCAGAGGCGACAGCGGCAAGGAACCAAAACTCCTCTGAGACATAATGGAGAAAAAAACCTTGGGAGAAACCAGGCTCAGTCGGGGGGCCAGTTCTCCTCTGACCAGACGAAACCCGCAGTTCAAAAGTTTATATTTCTATTTTAATTTTGTTGCAATTTCTAACAATAGTAGTATTATGTAGTTAGGTATTTTATTATATTTTAGTTATTTTGTTATTTTTGGTTGATATATCTAGGGATATATCTCTGGGGGTCATCTGGGTGTCCTGGTCTCCGCTGACGATCAGGGCTGTAGACATCATCTCTTGGTGCTGATCCACCATCTGATCGGATACGGACTGAGAAACAGACTAGGAAAGAAACAAACAAATATTAGCGTAGATGCCATTCAACTGACGATGTAACGAGTACATCGTGTGTTATGGGGAGTGTTCCCGGTTCCGGTTGATCTAATTAATGCAGCCTAACAATCCTTTAACGGATTTGAATAATAGAAGCGTGTGTCGTTATGTGTAAGCCAGGCTAAAAGATGGGTCTTTAATCTAGATTTAAACTGACAGAGTGTGTCTGCCTCCCGAACAGTGTTAGGTAGACTGTTCCAGAGTTTGGGTGCTAAATAGGAATAGGATCTGCCGCCCGCAGTCGATTTTGATATTCTAGGTATTATCAAACGGCCAGAGTTTTGAGAACGCAGCGGACGTGGAGGACTATAATGCGATAAGAGCTCGCTCAAGTACTGAGGAGCTAAACCATTCAGGGCTTTATAAGTAATTAACAAGATTTTAAAATCTATCCGATGCTTGATAGGGAGCCAGTGCAGTGTTGACAGAACCGGGCTAATATGGTCATATTTCCTGGTTCTAGTAAGGACTCTAGCTGCTGCATTTTGGACTAACTGTAGTTTGTTGATCAAGCGTGCAGAACAACCACCTAATAAAGCATTACAATAGTCTAGCCTTGAGGTCATAAACGCATGAATTAACATTTCTGCATTTGACGTTGAGAGCATTGGTCGCAATTTAGATATGCTTTTGAGATGAAAAATGCAGTTTTACAGATGCTAGAAACATGGCTTTCAAATGACAGATTGCTATCGAACAGCACACCTAGGTTCCTGACTGATGAAGAAGAATTGACAGAGCAGCCGTCAAGTGTTAGATAATATTCTAGGTTATTACATGTGGGGTTTTAGGTCCGATAATTAACACCTCTGTTTTTCAGAATTTAGCAGTAAAAATTATTTGTCATCCAGTTTTTATATCGACTATGCATTCCGTTAGTTTCTCAATTTGGTGTGTTTCACCGGGCGCGAAGAAATATAGAGCTGAGTATCATCAGCATAACAGTGAAAGCTAACACCATGTCTCCTAATAATATCTCCCAAGGGTAACATATAAAGCGTGAAAAGTAACGGCCCTAGTACTGAGCCTTGAGGTACTCCATACTGCACTTGTGATCGATATGATACCTCTTCATTCACTGCTACGAACTGATGGCGGTCAGATAAGTACGATTTGAACCATGCTAAGGCACTTCCACTAATGCCAACAAAGTTTTCTAGTCTATTCAAAAGAATGTTGTGGTCGATAGTGTCGAACGCAGCGCTAAGATCCAGTAGAACTAATAAAGAGATACAACCACGATCAGATGATAGAAGCAGGTCATTTGTAACTCTAATGAGAGCAGTCTCAGTACTATGATACGATCTAAATCCTGACTGGAATTCCTCACAGATATCATTTTTCTCTAGGAAGGAATATAATTGTGAGGATACTACCTTTCTAGTATCTTTGACAGAAAAGGGAGATTTGAGATCGGTCTGTAATTAACTAGATCTTTGGGGTCAAGTTGTGGTTTTTAATGAGAGGCTTAATAACAGCCAATTTGAAGGTTTTGGGGACATATCCTAATGACAACGATGAATTAATAATAGCCAAAAGAGGATCTAAGACTTCTGGAAGCAGCTCTTTTAGAAGTTTAGATGGAATCGGGTCTAACATACATGTTGTTGGTTTAGATGATTTAACAAGTTTATACAATTCTTCCTCTCCACAGTAGAGAATGAGTGGAATTGTTCCTCAGGGGTCTATAGTGCGCTATCTGATGCGATACTGTAGCTGACGGCTGCAAGGATACAATTTTATCTCTGATAGTATCAATCTTGGAAGTGAAGTAGTTCATAAAGTCATTACTGCTATGCTCTTGGGAAATGCCAACACCTGTTGATGCTTGATTTTTCGTTAATTTAGTTACTGTATTGAATAAATACCGAGGGTTATGTTTGTTTTCTTCTAGAAGAGACGAAAAGTAATCAGATCTAGCAGTTTTTAATGCTTTTCTGTAGGATAGGGTACTTTCCCGCCAAGCTAAACGAAATACCTCTAATTTAGTTTTCCTCCAGCTGCGCTCCATTTTCCGGGCTGCTCTCTTTAGGGCACGAGTGTGCTCATTATACCACGGTGTTGGACTCTTATCCTTAATCTTCCTTAAGCGTAAAGGAGCAACCGCATCTAAAGTGCTAGAAAAGAGAGAGTCCATAGTTCCTGTTACATCATCAAGTTGTTCTGAGCTATTGGATATACTGAGGAACTGAGATAAGTCAGGAAGATTATTTATAACAGTCTAAGACAGTTCATACAGAATTCAGTCCATTTACACCCTTTGACCGCAGTGCTGTCTCTATTTCAGGGTCTCTGATGGGCGACCCGGCGCTCATGATCAGTTTGTACCCAGAGTTCCCTGCAGATGTGATGTCATCACTGGCGTCTCAGGGCGAGTTCATTTTTGTGGTCGACAGATCAGGCAGTATGGACTGCAGGATGCATCAAGGGAATGACGCACAGATGCGTATCGAAAGCGCAAGAGTAAGATTTAGGGTTTCAGATATGATGCATTAACAGGGGTGCACATAAGTGGTCCGCAGGTCCTCATGCATGACCAAAATAAAAAATACGCTGTGTAAATAAGTTCTGACAACGCATTTGCATACTGATGTGGTTGACAGCTGTTAATGCACAATTACTATTTTAGATCGACAAACTGTATAAGATTTCTATTCAAACTAAAAAGAATAAATCTAGGTTACCTGCTGCGATTTTCAAAGCACCGTACAAAACTGTGAGATTTCATTCACTGACGCTCTTCAATCAGCAGCACTAAACCCGGAAGCGCATATACTTAACCCGCCAAAATAAAAGCCTTCTGATTTTAAGTTTGAAAATGATGAAAATTCATATTAGTAAATTAGTAAAAGTAGTAAATATTAGCATATTAATTTAAGTTTATTATAAAAGAATTGTATTTGTATTTAATACTACCTTTTAAAGGAGCCATAGAATGGATTGATGCAATATTTTAAATTGTTCTCTGATTTCTACACAGAAGGTATGTCGTTTAGGTAAGGGCAAAAATTCTCCAGAAATGGTTTTACATGTGCATTTACAACCCTAGGATTTCTCCCTAGAATGAAACTGTCTGTTATTGGCTTATTTGGAAGGGTCATGAATAATAATGAGCTCTGCTCTGATTGGCTGTTTCACAGTGCGGCTCATTTCAGTAGCTCACACAGCAGGAGGGAAACAAAGGGAAAATATGTATTGCAGTTATATCGTTGGGTAATTATACTGTATATAAAATGCGGGCATCAGGGAGCCGCTATTAAAATGCGGGGCATTGAAACTGCTTTCACGTACTCTGTTTATACTATGGAGCGGCAGTACTTACCACACATTATACAAGATCAGATGCTTGTGAGTGGTGCTCAGGATCTGTAAATCACTCGCCATCATCCTCAGTCATCTCTCCTTACTCTGTTTATGTGGTGAGTGAAATCTTATGTACTGTAATGTAACAGGCTACCGCTAGCAAGGAGCTAACCATGTCCCTTTAGTGGCTTGCGTTATTTTATTAGAACGCGTTATTTGCTTTCTGTGCCTGAATACAGACACCAACCCATCCCTGCACTTCACATCCCCTGCACAGCCTGGAACAGAACATTTATTTCCATGATCTGCCATTTTTGCTGTTGTCCTCGCTTGTTTCTTCACAATACCTGCAGAACTTCTGATGGTTCGGCTGGCAGCTAGCCTAGAACATGGGCGGGTTTATGCAAATGTTGGGGGCGTAACTATTAGTGATCCCGACTGTAACATCACAGTCTGTGTTATGTTCTGATTCGCCTATAGTTCAGTGGTCTTTTGCATTCACGAGATTTACATAAGGAGGAGGAAACAATGGTGTTTGAGGCTCACTGTATGTCATTTCCATGTACAGAACTCTTATTCAACTATGCCGAGGTAAATACAGTTTTCCATTCTATGGCACCTTTAATTTTAAAACATAATATTATCATCACACTTTGTTTAGTTTATTATTTTATTTAAAAAACTAAATAAATAAAGTGCAATAAGAGCATTGTCACTATTATTCATTTATTTTTATAGTTATATTTAATGGTTCACACTATGTGCAGTGTGAGGACCAAACCAAATCTCAAGGTGCTCTCTTATGAGAACCAGACTGAAAAACTTATGTGCACCCCTGCACATTAAAATGAGTTGTACTGAGTCACACATGCTCATCTGCACATTTACATTTAGTCATTTAGCAGATGCTTTTATCCAAAGCGACTT
>NC_081171.1:49553-73794 GCF_012432095.1 Onychostoma macrolepis | reverse complement strand
CAGTGGTAGCAGTGGAAGTAAGAGTTTGTCTTTTTCATAGTTTTTCTCCACTACGCAGGAGCCTATGATTTCATTTGAATTCCCTGATTGTATCTCATGTGCATGATTTAATTTATATCATTTTCCTGTGTTATATTCTCCTGGCAATATAAAAGAAAAGAAGTTATTAAAAGTTTATCATCAGTTTGCACTGACTAAAGCCGGACTCACACTACAGGAGTTTTAAAATCCTAACCGATTATGAAATCTGGCTGCAGCACACACATAAGGAGAATCTTCGCAGATTTTCTTCCCTTAAATCTTAAACATGCACACACTACAAGATTTGAATATCGTGGTGCATCACACACTACGAGATATTAGCCTATTAAGATTATCATGCCAGAGGGAGTGCCACACGTGATCTCACGCAGCAGCTCGTCAGCCATGTTTACACATGTTAGCTAGCCTGCTAGCAGCTTTCTGCACTCATCCGGTACGTTCAAAACTGAGGTTTTGGGGGAATAAAATATCTGTGGATGAGTCTTAAACGAGGACTGGTGGGACGTTGCTCCACTTCACAGACGCTGAGTGAAAGCAGAATTTTAGAATGACCAAAACTCATTTATGACACTTTATTCACCAGGAAGAACAGCTCGTTCTGAGCGTCATACATCATTACGCTATTTTTACGTCACTGCACAGGCGCAGTACTTTCCAGTTTTGGTTTTCAATCCGATCAAGTGTTTACATGTCGGATTCCAAAAGGAATAAAGAACCCCTTACAATCCAATCGAAAGTAATCAGATCTGGCCAATTCAATCCGACTGACATGGTTACATGTGACTTTTATTCCGATTGTGAGTGAGTGAGTGAAATATAACAGAGTGAAAAATTTAAGGGGGTCTGAATACTTTCCGTTCCCACTGTGTGTATATACAGTGGGTACGGAAAGTATTCAGACCCCCTTAAATTTTTCACTCTTGTTATATTGCAGCCATTTGCTAAAATCATTTAAGTTCATTTTTTTTCTCATTAATGTACACACAGCACCCCATATTGACAGAAAACACAGAATTGTTGACATTTTTGCAGATTTATTAAAAAGAAAACTGAAATATCACATGGTCCTAAGTATTCAGACCCTTTGCTCAGTATTTAGTAGAAGCACCCTTTTGATCTAATACAGCCATGAGTCTTTTTGGGAAATATGCAACAAGTTTTTCACACCTGGATTTGGGGATCCTCTGCCATTCCTCCTTGCAGATCCTCTCCAGTTCTGTCAGGTTGGATGGTAAACCATTTTTAGGTCTCTCCAGAGATGCTCAATTGGGTTTAAGTCAGGACTCTGGCTGGGCCATTCAAGAACAGTCACGGAGTTGTTGTGAAGCCACTCCTTCGTTATTTTAGCTGTGTGCTTAGGGTCATTGTCTTGTTGGAAGGTAAACCTTCAGCCCAGTCTGAGGTCCTGAGCACTCTGGAGAAGGTTTTCCCTGTACTTGGCCACATTCATCTTTCCCTCGATTGCAACCAGTCGTCCTGTCCCTGCAGCTGAAAACACCCCACAGCATGATGCTGCCACCACCATGCTTCACTGTTGGGACTGTATTGGACAGGTGATGAGCAGTGCCTGGTTTTCTCCACACATACCGCTTAGAATTAAGGCCAAAGTTCTATCTTGGTCTCATCAGACCAGAGAATCTTATTCAGGTGTTTTTTAGCAAACTCCATGCGGGCTTTCATGTGTCTTGCACTGAGGAGAGGCTTCCGTCGGGCCACTCTGCCATAAAGCCCGACTGGTGGAGGGCTGCAGTGATGGTTGACTTTCTACAACTTTCTCCCATCTCCCGACTGCATCTCTGGAGCTCAGCCACAGTGATCTTTGGGTTCTTCTTTACCTCTCTCACCAAGGCTCTTCTCCCCGATAGCTCAGTTTGGCGGACGGCCAGCTCTAGGAAGGGTTCTGGTCGTCCCAAACGCCTTCCATTTAAGGATTATGGAGGCCACTGTGCTCTTAGGAACCTTAAGTGCAGCAGAAATGTTTTTGTAACCTTGGCCGGATCTGTGCCTTGTCACAATTCTGTCTCTGAGCTCTTCAGGCAGTTCCTTTGACCTCATGATTCTCATTTGCTCTGACATGCACTGTGAGCTGTAAGGTCTTATATAGACAGGTGTGTGGCTTTCCTAATCAAGTCCAATCAGTATAATCAAACACAGCTGGACTCAAATGAAGGTGTAGAACCATCTCAAGGATGATCAGAAGAAATGGACAGCACCTGAGTTAAATATATGAGTGTCACAGCAAAGGGTCTGAATACTTAGGACCATGTGATATTTCAGTTTTTCTTTTTTAATAAATCTGCAAAAATGTCAACAGTTCTGTGTTTTTCTGTCAATATGGGGTGCTGTGTGTACATTAATGAGGAAAAACTTAAATGATTTTAGCAAATGGCTGCAATATAACAAAGAGTGAAAAAATTAAGGGGGTCTGAATACTTTCTGTACCCACTGTATATATATATATATATATATATATAAAATAAATTAATTGGAGATGCTTTTGATTTTTACAATTTAATGAAACCATTAAAATGGAACCCAAAAAGGAATGCAAAACACAGGATTTGGTTAAAAAAAAAAAAATCTTAAAACTTTGTGTCACGGTGCACACAGCAGGGAGGAGACGAGGATAACTCAAAATACAGTCTTTAATAAAACCAAAAAAAAGCAATGACACAGGAACACTGGGGAATAACGAGTAGACCAGACGAAATCTAACTAAACAGGCAGGAACTAAATACACATGATAATTAGACACACACCTGAATGAAATCATAAACAATCAAACTTAACAAGGACAGGAACATGACCAAATAAGGACACAAGAGGGCAGGAACACAAGACACACACGACAGAGGACTGACACCTTGAACCTACAGTGAAATTGTGTAGGTTTCAAGATTTTAATTAAACATGCTCTTTGATTAATAAAATTTAATTTATCCATTAAAACAGAGTATTGAAAAATTAAAATGGAAAAAATAGACCAAGGCAAACAATACCCTTTAAAATGACTTAAAATACATAAATAGCAATGAGGCAATAATAATTAGTTCAAATAAAGTATCAAAAGCAAGCAATGATATGGTTTCATTGAACAAAATTTTTTAAAATACATAATGTATTATCATAGTTGAGGGTACTGCATTACAAGTAATGCAAGTTACATAATCAGATTACTTTTTTCAAGTAACTAGAAAAGTAGCGCATTACTTTTTAATTTACAATAAATATCTGAGTTACTTTTTCAAATGAGTGATACAAGTTACTTTGTTTTCCCATTTATTCACTGACAGCTCTCCTGTCCTCATGTTGAGAGAAATCGTTTGTAAGTGCAGAGGCAATTCCTTCAGCCTGAGGCTTATTCATTCTACTTTTGGAGTGAAAGGGCCTTTACAGTTTCCAAAAATATAACTTTAGGTATTTTTGTTCTTAAAAATAAATAACCAAGCCCAGCCCAGGTGACAAAAAGTGACGCAAAAGTAACAATGCATTACTTCCCATAAAAAGTCAAAAGTAGCACAGTGGTCTCAAGCTCAATTCCTGGAGTTCTGCAGAGTTTAGCTCCAACCAGCTCCAAATCACACCTGCTTGGAAGTTCCTACTAATCCTGAAGACCTTGATTAGCTGGATCAGGTATGTTTGATTAGGGTTGGAGCAAAACTGTGGAGAGCTGTGGCCCTCCAGGAATTGAGTTTGAGAACACTGAAGTACCACAATTAGTTACTTTTGTTATAGAGTAATGCAATATTGTAGTGTACAGTGTTGGGTAACTCTAAAAAAGTAATTAATTATTAGTTACTAATTACATCTTCAACAGTGTAATTAGATTACTGTATAAATTGTTCAAATTGTTTACAAATTGTTCTCTCCAAAAAGTATTTAATTACTTATTACTAATTACTTTCGAAATCCTATATCAATCTCAACAAGTTAATGATACAAGGATAGATATGAAACGTTTTCTTTTAATTCTTTCAAATAAATAACAGATAACTATATACATTATTCTGGTCACACTTTAGGGTCCAATACTCACTATTAACTACAGTATCTCACAGAAGTGAGTACACCCCTCACATTTTTGTAAATATTTTATTATATCTTTCCATGTGACAACACTGAAGAAATGACACTTTGCTACAATGTAAAGTAGTGAGTGTACAGCTTGTATAACAGTGTAAATTTGCTGTCCCCTCAAAATAACTCAACACACAGCCATTAATGTCTAAACCGCTGGCCACAAAAGTGAGTACACCGCTAAGTGAAAATGTCCAAATTGGGCCCAAAATGTCAATATTTTGTGTGGCCACCATTATTTTCCAGCACTGCCTTAACCCTCTTGGGCATGGAGTTCACCAGAGCTTCACAGGTTGCCACTGGAGTCCTCCATGATGACATCACCTTGCGCTCCTCCACCTTCGTTTGAGGATGCCCCACAGATGCTCAATAGGGTTTAGGTGTGGAGACATGCTTGGCCAGTCCATCACCTTTCTCAAACTTATTTTTAACGTTCAGTGAAAAGTATTTACTCTGTATATGAATTTTAATCCACGCTACATGAACCTTTTCATATAAATACAAAACTAGAGCCAAACTAAAACTGAAATGAGACATTAGTAAATAGTATAGTGAATAAATGAAATAATCATAACTGAAGGACATATGAAAGCACGTATTTCTGTACATTTCAAAATAAGGTGCATTAAAAGTCAATAAATCCTTGATTAATATGAATATTTTAATTAAAAACGTGTCTCCATATATAAATTCTAGTGCATTTAATCAATTAAATAACAGCAGAGTGAAGTTTTTGGATATGGTAAGATTGAATGTATTTTAGTGAAGAAAGTTCCACATTTCAGCTCTCATTTTGTTAGGGTGGTTACACAAAATGTTATTTTATCCTTGCTTCTACAATCTATATGCTTTCTAACAGCTTCATGTTGCCGTAAACATTTCATTTTAACTTGGCTTTAAGCACTATGCATCATTAAAGTTTCACTTTCACCACCTAAAGCCGGGAAATGTGGTGTTTACATGTAATATGAGTTTACCTTATGGTGCGAGTCTCTGCATCAGTAAGCGATAAAACGAGCATCTTCCCTCCGAACCAAGCAGCAACCTCCCGCTCTCTCTCGTGAAACCAACACGGAAGTGATTTAAACTGTAATTCTTCAACTGGCCGCTGGAGGCTGGCTGCAAAAGGGAGTCAATCCCATAGACTCCCCATGTTAAAATTGCCCAACTTTACAGTAGAAAAAAACATGTTTACAGCCTGGTTCAAAAAATGATTTTGGTCTATATATCTAATTTTGCCCTTCATGACAACTGTGATGAACTCATCTGTTTAAATTATATTGACTCTTAAAGTTCTGCATAATTAAGAGCGTGGCCAGTTGAGTGACAGGCGGATTGCCGCTGCTGTCACCACTGGCGAGCTAGGCGGGCGTGGTTTCAGCAACCAGCTCCACCCACATACCACCTTTTTGCCCATTTTCAATTATCCAGGAGTGACACGTGGTGACGCGCTTTCCAAGATGGCGGCGGTCGGCTCTGCCCACTTTAGGCTTCAAAAATGCTCTCCAGAAACCTACGGGTGACGTCACGGACACTATGTCCATGTTTTTATACAGTCTATGCTCCGAACACATGTGTTGCATTTCGGGGCAAAGCAAAAATAAAAATAAAAAAAATAAAAAATTGTCGAACAACAATATACAATGCGGGAAACTATTTTTTGGTTATTCTACAATTAATTGAATTACAAATTATACTACAGCTGGAAAATACTGTAAATTGATAAACTGTTCAGCATAATGACGTTTAATGTCTCAGACAGAGCCTCTAGTCCCATTTAGCAACCTGTTAACAACCGTCTTTTTTAAGAAACATAACAGTTTAAAAAAATCACGAGTGGGGTGTAACTGGTGTGTTTTATGTCGTAGAATAAAACGTGAAAGTATCTTGAGCCTGTGTGAACCACGGACCTTATTTAAAGGATTTAACCAAAATTCCATTCAAAAACCCACTGACTCTGGGACGATGGAACCGGAAGTGCTAAAATGCTAACTCGCTTCCGGGTTTTTGCCTACAAAGTGACATCATAGTTCCACCACTCTATCGGTGCGTTCCAAACGGGATATATCGCCCTCTGAAGGGCACTTCGGAGTGAAAACAATCATGTCCGCCATATTGAAGGGTCGTTCCAAACCGAAGTGCTCAAAACTAGCCACTTCAAAGGGCCCTTCAGAATGATGGATTTCGAAGTATACAACTGATGGATACTTGGGGCTCCCATGATCCTTTGCGCAGGGCATGGGATGATGGTGCAGAAGGGCACTTCAAGAAACTGTTGTTTGGTCCCCTACACCCTCTCACTCCGGAGGGTTCATCACTTTGAAGGGATTAGGGCATAGGGATGAGCCCTACCGAATGGAACGCAGGGTATAACTTTCACATCTCGCGTTGCCTCATGGCTCAGTAGGGCTACAATTGCCATCTAGCGGTTGGGAATTGTAATTGCATTTTATTTATAAAATGAAAGACAGTCGAATAATATCAATAATATCGTATAATGTGTATTAATGTTACATTTAACAGCTTGTGGGATGCATGACATCATATTATCAAATGCAAGTAAACTTTTGAAACATTTAAATGAGCATTATTTTTGGCATAATAAATAATGCTATATTTAATAATGCTGTAAAATAATTAAATAAAATATAAAATGATGCTAATTTAAATGTTTAAAAAGTTCTCTTGCATTTGATAAGAAGCTGCTTGGGCGAAAATTACATGTAAACAATTTTAAGGCTATTTTGGCTATGCTCATTGCTGGTCTGGTGTAAACCGTTAAAATTAGACCACGGATTGCCTCGATTTTACCGGGTGGGCTAAAGCAGACTACACGTAGCCCATCCAATTTAGAGCTAAAACGTGGCTACATACTTGGAAGAACTTGACTGGTCTGCAGAAATCCAAGTCCTAATCCAAGCTGAACACCTCTGCTGCGACTTTAAATGCAGTTCTTGAGCCAAAAACTCTTTACCAAACACCAATGACTTGTACATACACTATATGTGTGCACTACTGTGGCAGCAAAGATGGAAACATAATTCATGTATTTAAAAATTGTATTTCCATCTCTGTTGCAACAGTTTTGGAAGTGTCTAAAATGACTGTATCCATATGTACAAGTCATTGGTGTTCAGCTTGGATTAGGACTTGGCTTTCTGCAGACCAGTCAAGTTCTTCCACACTGACTAAATCAATCATTTCTTTTTGAACCTTGCCTCATACACAGAGACATTGACATGTTAGAATAGAAAAGGGTTCTGTCCAAACTGTTGCTATAAAATTAGAAGCACACAATTTCCTAGAATATCATTAAATGCTTAAACATTAAGATTTGTACTCATGGAAATTACTAAAGTAGTCAAACCTGTTCATTAGAAGGGGGTGACCCAATACCTTTGGCAATATAGTGTATTATCAAGAATAATACCAGCAGATGTAATAAATCACAGCACTTTGGAAGGTGTTATTCATTTTTATGACCACAAGATGGCCACAGCATGAACCGTTTTAAAAAGCTTCGAGTAATGAACCTTTTTCCGATACAATTGTGTTGAAAGCTTCACTTTGCCATCAGTAATGTTGAATTATGTGTCATGGTCTCTTTAGGTTGTTTGGAAATCCCTCCTGTTGATCCTGGAAAGACATGTAGAAACGCTACATATGATGGCAACATCTGCAAAAGTAAGTCTGCTTCTTTGTAACCTTTTTTCAGTAGTTGTTTCAGTTGCCTGTTTTTGTCACAGTATCCAATAGCAGCTTTATTGTAGTCCCAAACAATGATCATAAAAAGACAGCAAAAGGTAATCCACAAACATATAACCCACAAACACAAAGTAACAGATGCAATACTGCAGCAACAAAGACACTGACCACACAACAAATACACAGGTGAACAAATACTTAATGACACACAGCTGAGGGTAATGGAACAATAATCAGTGCAAGGGGTGATGGGAAGTGAAGTCCAGAACAAAGACCCAGAAGAGTGCCCTCTGGTGGCTGTCATAGACACACCAACTTATGGCTGTGACAGATTTACATCAAAGTTTGAATTCAAAATCTAAGTAAATACACATCATATCACAGCACTCTAATTATTAGTCTGTTTTGTATGTCATTAATAAATATGTAAACTTACCATGCGTATATAATTCTGAATGCTGAAACTGTTCATAGATTTAAAAATAAGCAACACCTAGATCACCTTAATCACATCTATTTCTCTGTGTTGAAGAGAATATAAGAACCCGTTACGTTCTGCGTTTCATCAGAAGTGAATGGATGTGTGTGACCTGCCCAGCCAGTGCTGTCACTGTCACTCTACAACCACACGAGGTTACTTACAATATGTCTGTTCAAGTTGATGATGGTGATGTTGATCCCTCAGAAGCATCGTAAGTGTGTGATTATCAGGGAATCTGAATTAACTCTATTACAGAATACAAGTAATTAAATCATTTTTACAGAGACTATTTGAAAAAACTGGAGTCTAAAATGGAAGAGATGGAGAAAAACAATATAAGCAAAGCAGGGATCGTCATGGGGGATGCTATTGGTCTTCTTCATGTACAAGCCAAAAATACAAAAACCAAAGACATATGCTACTCTTCAGATGAGGACATTATAAACGTAAGACCTCAGAAACATTAAACCATGATATGAATCTTCATTTATCATGCTAATTCTTCTTTTCACAGGATTTTGATTGTCAGAGCGACCTGAATGCAACCTTTCCCTGGTCTGTAAAGGTTTCCAGCGAGGCCTTTAATAAATCACGACGGGAAAACAATGGAACAGCGTTTCTTGCAATTCTACAATTCTACAACATGAGAAATGAGGTGCTCACAGTTAATGTAAAAATGACATCTTTGAACATTTTAGGGAACGTCTGCAGGATAGTTAACCCAAAAATTACAATTATGTCAATATTATATATTTTGAGGAACACAAATTGTTAATTAATGTTTTACTTTTTTTTTTTTTTTTTTTACATCATGTTCTAATGAAAACATAACAGCATATAAGACATTTTTGGGCCAACTGTTCATCTGAGAAATGTTTCTCAATCTATTATTTTCACACATATTTATATCTGCTTAATGATTGCTCTATCCTTGAATGGTTTCTGATTTAGAATGAAACTCAAAATTACACGGTTTTGAACAATGAAGTTTATGGAATAACGATGAGGGCCAATATCTCCAACCTTACAGACAATATTGACATGTTCTTTACACAAAACGATCAGGTAATAAAAGGTTTTGTCACAAAACATATATACCATTACACTGTGAATGCAAAATGAAAATAAACATTCTTACAGGTCGGTATAGCATCCTGCGTTTCTTGGGATGGCAGAGGTAAAGTCATTTATGACTGTATTGATCAGTTCCTATAAACAAACCCCATTTATTTTATACAATTAATTTGTATAATTAATTTCATTCATTGCTATCTGTTCTTTAAAGGACAGCTTAATTGGACGACATCCGGCTGTAAGACAGAAACAATGGAACAATCAAATGCCATAAAGTGCTCCTGCTCACATCTGACGTTCTTTGCAGTGCTGATGGTGAGAACGCTGAAGCACTATTGAAATGAACAAAAATAATTAATGGTAATGTCAGTGATGATGTTGATTCTACATCACTGCTGTTAAATGAATATTGAAATTGACAAAAAGCATCATCAAATTATCAATCGTTTGATCAATGTTAATGTGATGTTTTTAAATCACTTTTGTTGAAACACTGAAAATACAACTGAAATCTCAAATACTGTTGTCATCTGATGTACCAAATTAATGTTGAAACATTAATTTTTCTGACCATTTCAAAGTTTTGCGATTTTGTTTTTGTTTTCAAAATTTGACACCTTTCCAGCAGTTGAATCAATTTATTTCATTTGACAGTTTAACGCAATCAATGAGAAAAAGACAAAAATAAATTCTTTAAAAAAAAATGTAAAAAATAGGGTAAAAAGGACAAAAGCATTACAATCTTTAAAAATAACATTAGTTTTAGAAGTCAGGGAATTACTCTCAAGAACACTGCTAAGAATTTACTTAAGTGAAAAAAAACTACAAACGTGGCAGATGCGCGCGATTGACGGTTTGGTAGAGAGGTTTACAAAAAGGGGTCTGAGTTACTAATAATCAACATTTAACCTGGTAAAAACTATTTATTTATTGTTATCTGTGTTATATTTCATCTGCAACCGCAATGTGAACTTTTATAAACATCCATTTAGTCGTTAACTTTTAAATGCATCATTACGCAGAAAATAGCAGAGTTCTACGCATGAAAGACCCGCCACTGGCAGATCAACGAGCTACTTCTTTTCTCTCCAATACGGTAGGAAGTTAAATGAAATGAAATGTGGAGGATGTTAACTGTGACAAGATGATTGACAGGCCAGTTTACAGTGACAGGGTGCATGTAACACATGCGACAGAGACCGTTAAAGATGCAGTTGTGTGACGTGATAGTATGTCCCAAAGCTTGCCTACTCTTCTACTACACACTTAAAAGTGTGTACTTTTTCTTCACCAAAAGAGTACATACTTTAAGGGTGTAGTATAAGTAGGCACATTGGGACACAGCATCAGTCTTAGAGATGATTCACAACACTTTGCTGTGCCACAAACGGGAATTTTGGATGACGACATACACATGGACCAATCACTGAATAGATTTCCTTAATTAAGAATATTCTCAGATAAATTCACATTGAATGGTTAAATTCCTAATAGGAGTTTACATTCAACACACATTTGACAATAAAGAATTTTCAATAGAATACATTATGGCAAGGAAACAAAGCGTCATCACAACTCGGTTTAGGGTGCCGATAGAAGATAGAATAGTGTTTGGACCATGGTCAAAGATATCGCCTGTTGCTGATGCCTTTGATGACAGCGAGACAATTATTATTATTATTATCCATCAAAAATAGCCTAGGTGCCTATCTTTAGTGATGCAGCGCAGAGAGCCACTTCAGAAACTCCGGTGGCCGTGGAGCTGTAATGCGCTGCAGACGCGTGCAGTGTAAGGGGTACGAGATTTATTCATCATGCAGTGTAGATCGCATAATACTCGCGCTAGACTGAAGTCAGTTATGATGTTCTTTGGTAATGTAAATGTTCTTTGCTCGTATTGAATAACTGAGGAAATGTAACCGTTTGATTAACTGCTCGTCACCAAACATTTCATTACCCAACAGTCTCAACCGAGCGTTTGGATTGAAACAATAACCCAGTGTTTTTTGTGTACTATTAAAAGATACACAGTGTATGGTTTTGCTAAATCTCTCCCAAACATAAGATTGTTGTTTATCATAGTAGTTCATACATACAGTACCATGTAATATTAGAATAGTTAGTTTCAAAATACTAACAGTATAAATAATTTGTAATTTTTCAGATTGTTACCCCTTTATTCCCCAAACTTCTGGGATTCTGATTGGCTGGCAGGTATGCAGTAAAACCGTTTAATGCACAGGTAGTTCCAAGTCAGTAAATGCGCTGCTTTAATTGATGCACACTAACCCACACACATCACTCGCTCTCTCACACATACACAGAGAGAGAGAGGACGGAGATTGCGCTGTACACACATAAACTTGATGTCAACGCTTCCCCGTTATTTTTAATATTAATATTAATATTAATATTTTTATTAATAAAATAGCCTAGATACTAGATAGCTACATTATATTCCTCAGCAACGAGGTGGTAGAGTCGCTGTTTTTGAAGTAATTAACTGTTTGTAGAGAGAGACGCACAGATGCGCAGCAGGCAGGTAACGCACACACATCTCTCTCTCGATGGATAATTAATTGAAATAAATGATAAATGCTAGAATTCATTCAAATGTGATCTTACTGCACTATTTCATCTCTGTGTCTGATTTGAAGCAGGCAGAATGCTAGAGCTAAGGTGCCGTAACTGACGAAACTAACTGTCATTTTTACCCATTCGTCAAATATTGTGCTGCAAAGAGCAATACTTGTTTTTTTAACTTGTCTATAACTTGGCCAATGACCATGGAATAAGCTGGATAATCAATGGCTAGCCGTGCATTAAAGGATTTTAAATGCACTTCGTGGAGGCAAAGAACCATGCGGAGGGTGGTTGCCTCCACAAAGTGCATTTAAAATAATTTAATGCACGGCTAGCCATTGATTATCCCTTATGTATTAAACATGCTGCTGCTTGTCATTAAAGGAATCATCGGATGCCCATTTTACACAAGTTGATATGATTCTTTAGGGTCTTAATGAAAAGTCTATAACATACTTTGGTTAAAATTCTAGTGTAAAAAACACCTTCTTTACCCTGTCAAAATCAGCTCTGTTTTTAGCACGCTGTTCTAGTTCATGTTGCTTTAAATCCTAGTGAGCTCTGCTGACTCCGCCCCTCTCTTCCGTGGAGTGACGAGCAGACAATAGATGTGTAGATTCCCTATTCAACGGCTCCATATACGTTGTCGTGTCAGCCATCTCGCATTCACCATAATAATCAATGAATATTCAAAGATATACATGCGTATAACTTGCTGTTGCAGACGCACACAGTCAATGCGCTCAGAGATTCGCAGACCGTTCCAAAAATGGCGGATGGCTTACGTATCGCGGCCCGTAGAAACAGTCCATAATGAGGCATCTAGGTATATACTGTATCTATGGAGCATACTAAACTTCAGCTGCGAAACTGGCTAAATAGCATATTATTAGGAAAGGCGATTTGCAAAGATTCATAACCCTTATACTCACTTCTTCTGTAGATAAAACTGGATCACGAATTATTCACGCGAACATAGACGCATTTAGGCAGATTGGGGATCGGTGCATTCAATTCAAAACAAAAGTAACGTTAATCCTCTGCGTCTTCAGCGGCTCAGATGTCAGGAGTAAATGACGACTGCCATATTCATTATTACATCCAACATCAAAACGCCTCAATCGCTTAATCGGAGACTTCTTGTCTTCCCCTGCACTTGAGTCGGTGGACAGCTCTCAGCTCACTCAGGGCAGGTCTAAGGTAAGACGGTCTTGTCAATCAACTCTCGTGGGAGCAGCCTGTACAGAACTACGTCATTCTGACAGGGCTCTCAAAAAAAACACTGGGTGGATTTTTATCATTATAGGATGAATGTGTACACACACTTCCAACACACATTTGTTCGAACAACTTGTAAAGTGAATTTTGCATCCGATGACCCCTTTAACCTCTTAACTGTCACCGTCCACCCTGTGGGACGCCTACGTTTACTTCACTATTTTACAATTAAATCCTAATCTACTCATGACAAACTATATATCGTTGGAAAGGTCTAAGACTCCTAAATAGGTATTTTACCACTTTTTGTAAAAATTATGTAGGAAAAGTAATAGATTAATTTATGACAAGAGTGCACCTGAAAATCTACATCATAACAGGAGTTCTGACCTTTGTCACAGAAAGTCTTCTTAGTTGCCTTTTTCTCTATCACGCTTTAGAAATCATAAGAAATTATGTATCAGTTGAAAACTTAAAATCTCAAAATTCATCCTTTGAAACCCATTTTAAAATCAGACATTGCATTACCATGGAAATGGTGCATCAAAATCACGTTGGAAAATGTTTTCATTCATGAATTATAAAAAAATAAGATTGGATAGTGCACTATCATGTCTGTGTTCAAAACTGTGAGTGACAGTTAAGGGGTTAAAGGAATAGTTCACCCAAAAATGTATTTTCTGTTATTATTTACTCACTCAATGTTGTCCCAAACCTGTATTAATTTCTTTCTTTTGCTGAACACAAAAGAAGATATTTTGAAGAATGTGGGTAATCAAACAGTTGCTGGTCCACGTTGAATTTAGGAAAAACTACTATGGAAGTCACTGTGGACCAGCAACTGGTTTTCCACATTCTTAAAAGCATTCATGTTCAGCAGAAGAAAGAAACTCATTCAGGTTTAAAACAACTTTTGAGTGAGAAATTGATGGTATAAAAATAAAACACCATGACAGAATTGACAGACAGATAACAGAATTTTTATTTTAGGTGAATTATTCTTTTAATGTTAATAAAACACAAAGAGAAAAATCACTCACTACTCTTGACTGAAAAACTTTAATACGGTTACTTTAATAGGAATCAAGATAGTGTTTTATTTATAAAACAGTTTGTTCTATTTGTATGTCTATTTGTAATGTGTATCTTTGTTCTCATTTTTTAATAACGACAAAGATTTTTATTTTCGCCCACTTTAGCCTAAATATACGCCATTCTTTTTATATTTTGTTACCTTGAAAGTTTTGTCTTTATAATAGGAAAATTACTTTAGCTGTAATGCTCAGACGACTTGTAAAATAGCAAAACCAACATGACAAAGAATCATGAATCGTGATATTTCTAAAAAAAAAACTTTTGATGATATTTTTGCCATATCACCCATTCCTAATTGATGCCATTGTTTACAATACACCGGAAGCGCATGCAACTACCCGTTATGGTAAGAGACATGATGTTTCCGGACAACGTTCACTAGGCGGTTAACAAATCACAAAACACTGGGCCAGCTAACCAATCTGAGACCATTGTGAATTTCTGAGGATGAACCAGGAAGTCAGTAGACCGTTTTTAGAAGAACGGTATAGTAAATTAGCTCAAGGGGGAAATTTTAATAATTAATCATAACTCTTTATAATTAATTATAATATTTGGATAAGTTAATAGAATTAGCTTGATAAAGCAGAATTTACGGTACAATCAATTGACCAGGTCATGCATGCATACAACAAAATACAATGCAAGAGACACCATACAAGACCATACATGTTTATTCGTAGAAAGGTTTGTCTATAAATGAAAAGGAGGAAAGTTCTGTTTTTATGGGCAATGCGTAGGTTTCAGAAGGGTCTGTTCTTACTGCACTTCGCATCTCACATACTTTTGAGCAATAAAACAGTCTTATCAGATGGTTTCCCTGGTAACTGAGCCCTTTAGGGTGCTCTTTCAGGAGAAGGGTCCATAGACCCTCACAGTTTGTTTGTTGAATGAGAGGGTTTCCTGGATTATTCATTAAATATAATGACTAAATTTGTGTCTGATTGGTCCAAACGCTACAACAGAAAAGTGGTGTAAAATAAGAAGAAGTTTTATTTATATAGTGCCTTTCCATTGCTCAAGGTCACTTTACATAGTTCTATACAAAACATTTGCACACCCAAATAAACAATACAAACACATAAGGCCAAATATAGCCACATTATCCAAAATGCAAGTTAAAGAGATACATTTTTAGCTGAGTCTTGAAGGTAGACAAAGAAGATAAATTACGAAGTGTAAGGGGTAGTGAATTCCATAGTTTAGGAGCATTAACACTAAATGACCTACCACCTACAGTGGACAGCCGATAACGAGGAATGGACAAAAGACCAAGCTCAGATGATCTTAGGGACCGGGGAGGAGAGTAGGAGTACAGTAGGTGAGACAGATATGGAGGCACAAGACCATTTAATGCCTTAAATGTTAGAAGTAATATCTTAAAATGTATATGTGGAACATATGTTGTTATTATTTAGTTTAAGGAAATTCAAGGACAACCAATGCTTGATATGCCTGATGCATGCAGTAAGTGAGTCGGGCAGTGATGACCTATCAGTGTTGGTGGTTAGGTAAATTTGAATGTCATCAGCATAGCAATGAAATTGAAGTCCATGCATGCATATGATGTCACCAAGTGGATATATGTAAATGATAAACAGAAGTAGACCAAGAACTGAACCTTGAGGAACACCCTGTGAAACTGGAGCAGTGGCAGATTTATACTCTTGTATGGTGATATAATATTTTCTATCGCTAATGTAGGAAATGAGCCAGGAAAGAGCTGAGCCAGTGATACCGATATCAGAAAGACGGGAGATCAATATTTCATGGCAAACTGTGTCAAATGCAGAGCTTAGATTGAGAAGAATCAAGATGTTTATTAACCCAGAATCCATGGACAGAAGAATCTCATTAACCACACGAAGAAGAGCAGTTTCAGTGCTATGTGATGAACAAAATCCTGACTGAAAAGGTTCAAAAAGGCCATTAGCATTTAAGTAAGATCTTAATTGTGAAGCCACAACTTTTTATATACTTTGGTTAAAATTTCCCAATGGTAGAGTAAAACAACACCCTTTTTTCCCTGTCAAAAACAGCTCTGTTCAAAGCAAGCGGTTTTGTTGCATGTTCCTCTAAATGCTAATGAGCTCTGCTCAGCCCGCTGCTCACCATGGGGTTCTCTGAGAGACGGTAAACTTTAGCTGCATTCGTCGCTGAACTTTCTAACTAGCACATTATTAGGAAAGGCGATTTACATTGATTCATAAAAAAAAAACAAAAAAAACAACTTACTTCTTTTGTAGGTGAAGCTGGATCATGAATGATTCGTGCGAACATAGATGCATTTAAGCAGATTGTGGGGCGCATTCCCTTCAAAAATAAAGGTAATAAGGGTAAATAGCTTAGGAGACATTCTTTCTACACATGCTCCGGCATCGAAACAATGGCGGACTGATGACAGCTCAGTCAGGGCGGGTCTATGCTGAAACGCTAGTGTCAGTCAACAATCGTGGGAGGGGCCTGAGCAGAACTACGTCATTCTGCCAAGAATCTGTGAACGGCTTGATTTGAGAAAGGGGTTATCATTTATCGGGACTTGAAAAAAAACACTGGGTGCATTTTTATAATTATAGGGTGGTTGTGTACACACACTGCCAAGACACATTTCAGTTCAAACAACATATAAAAGTGAATTTTGCATCCGATGACCCCTTTAAGATATATGAAAACATTTTAACATGGTTGCTACTTGCGCATTCAGTTGATCGGCAGTTTCTAGCCATACAGCCTTTCTCTCTGGTTTTATAGCTTTACCTTTTATGGTTATTAGCAGAATATTAAAACATTACAATCTAAAATTGCTCTTTAAAGCATTAAAAACTAAATTAAAAATAAATAATAGAAAACAGACTACATTTTAACTGGTAAGAGTTAACACTAACTCATTTGAGCTAGTAATTAGGGCTGTATTAGCTAGCTTACATTTAATTTACAGTTACTGCAATCATAAAAATACACTTATATGTGGGTTTAAAACTCTTCACTGGATGTGCCTTTAGAGAGAAATGAATACAGATTACATAATGAAGCTTTCTATACAGTAGATATATTTATCAAGTCTGTGAGGAAAGTATTCACTGAGTTTCGGTTCATCATTGTGAAGCGCTCCTGTTCAAGACCGAGACGGCAGAAAGCGCATCCTGTTTTGTTTTCTATATTTTATAAAAGCACAACATTTTGTTGATATTGTGAGTGCACACAAATAAAAGTAAAACCTTTATGGTTCCGATTTATGAATTACTCTTACCTTTATGAGAAAAAATTATGGTGTGTTTTGTTTCCAATGCAAGTGATTGCGCTGGCGCCTCCGTGTCCTGTAAAGGGCGCTTTAGCTTCCACTCTCAGCACAAATGATTGGATATGCATCTGACAGCACACATTTATATAGGTTAAATGTTTAAACTAACATTGTTATATGCTGTTTTATACCTATAGATTTTATTTTAGGCAAGTCGTGATGATTTGAGAAGGCTATATTGATCAAACATAGGCTATAAATCAGCTCACTGTCTACCGCTGGCCGCTTGGTCGTATTTTAAAAAACAAAAACTTACATTAAACGAACAAAAAATATTCCAAACATTTTTCTAAATTAACCTAATAAAAAAAATTACATAAATTTGCCATTACATACAAAACTGAACTATTTTAAAAGCTAAAACAGGGTCGGACTCGGGCCAAGAATTCTGATAAGCTGTCGGACAAGGGCCGGGCTAGGGCCTATATTTGAGGCCCATGCAGGGCTCTACTGTATTTGGTTCGATTGCTTCAGTCTGTTGTGCTGCTGAGAGGTTTGTGTTTGTAGCTCCGTGTACCTTCGCTTTTTATTGAATCTCTACCTTACTTTCAATCCCTTTTGTCTAAAGTGATAATATATAACTTAATTCCCACCATATTTCTGGTGTTATCTTTCAAACTAATCTAACTAATTTGATCGTTCGCCTTTAAAAACCGCGAGTGCAGCTTGTTAGCCCATTAGCTTGTCACTCGCGGTTCCATTTGCATTTCTATTCGCGCCTATTATTATTTTATTTTTTCCTCGCTCCGTTTTTCACGTGCTCATCAAACAACAGTGGTAAGTGGTAAGTTAAGTTGGTATCATTCATCAATCACGGTGAGTAATGGCTTCTTCTCCTGCTATTGTTGTTTGCACTGTCTGCCACATGTATAGTTAATCTGTCTCTGTCAGCAGCAAGGGATTCACATGTGATAAATGCAGGGAAATAGTTAGGCTGACAGAGAAGGTTTTAGAACTAGAGACACGCATCCAAACTTTAGTTGAGGACAGTAAGAATGTGAGGGCTGTAGATACTGCTTTGGATGCGACTAGCTCAAGGAGTCCTGTACATTGTTCGGTTTCGGTTGAGCCCGTGCAGCAGGGCAACTGGGTGACAGTGAGGCGGCATAGTCGTGGGTCAAAACACCACTCTTCCGTTCCGATCAGAACATCAAACAGGTTCTCCCCACTCGGTGACGCACCCACTGAGAAACCTGATGAAAGTGCTCTAGTTATTGGCGATTCTATTGTATGCGGAACGTGAAAATAGAGACACCAGCCACCATAGTCCATTGTTTACCAGGAGCCAGAGCGCCTGACATCTTGGCAAAAAAAAAAAAAACGTCGGCGCTAATGATGTTCGACTTCGCCAGTCGGAGATCACCAAAAATAATGTTAAAGAGGTGTGTGAACTTGCAAGTACGATGTCAGACACTGTAATATGCTCTGGTCCGCTCCTGCTTACCGTGGCGATGAGATTCATAGCAGACTGTCGTCACTTAATGGCTGGATGTCTAAGTGGTGCCCGCAAAATAACATAGGCTTTATAGACAATTGGAAGAATTTTTGGGGCAGACCTGACCTGTTGAAAAGAGATGGTGTTCATCCCTCCTGGGTGGTGCCGCTCTTCTCTCTAGAAATATGGCACATAGTCTTAGAGTTTGTACTTGACTAACTGGAGCCCAGGTCAGGAAGCAGACAGACTGGCTAAACCGATCGTCTGCTAGCCGCCTCACGCCACCAAAGTCAGTTAACTCTCAGCACATAGAATCTTTTCATCTAGATATCACGTGACGTCAGTGGCGTTGAAATTTTACAGCAGAGCGATGATATCTCAGATCATTATCTAGTCTCCTGTATATTCCATATAGCTAAAGCTGTAAAGCCAACTTCTTGTTACAAATATGGTAGAACCATCACTTCTACCACAAAAGACTGCTTTATAAATAATCTTCCTGACTTATCTCAGTTTCTCAGTATATCCAATAGCTCAGAACAACTTGATGATATAATAGGAACTATGGACTCTCTCTTTTCTAGCACTCTAGATGCAGTTGCTCCTTTACGCTTAAGGAAGATTAAGGATAAGAGTCCAACACCGTGGTATAATGAGCACACCCGCGCCCTAAAGAGAGCAGCCCGGAAAATGGAGCGCAGCTGGAGGAAAACTAAATTAGAGGTATTTCGCTTAGCTTGGCGGGAAAGTACCCTATCCTACAGAAAAGCATTAAAACTGCTAGATCTGATTACTTTTTGTCTCTTCTAGAAGAAAACAAACATAACCCTCGGTATTTATTCAATACAGTAACTAAATTAACGAAAAATCAAGCATCAACAGGTGTTGGCATTTCCCAAGAGCATAGCAGTAATGACTTTATGAACTACTTCACTTCCAAGATCGATACTATCAGAGATAAAATTGTATCCTTGCAGCCGTCAGCTACAGTATCGCATCAGATAGCGCACTATAGATCCCCTGAGGGACAATTTCATTCATTCTCTACTGTGGGAGAGGAAGAATTGTATAAACTTGTTAAATCATCTAAACCAACAACATGTATGTTAGACCCGATTCCATCTAAACTACTAAAAGAGCTGCTTCCAGAAGTCATAGATCCTCTTTGGCTATTATTAATTCATCATTGTCATTAGGATATGTCCCCAAAACCTTCAAATTGGCTGTTATTAAGCCTCTCATTAAAAACCACAACTTGACCCCAAAGATCTAGTTAATTACAGACCGATCTCAAATCTCCTTTTCTGTCAAAGATACTAGAAAGGTAGTATCCTCACAATTATATTCCTTCCTAGAGAAAATGATATCTGTGAGGAATTCCAGTCAGGATTTAGATCGTATCATAGTACTGAGACTGCTCTCATTAGAGTTACAAATGACCTGCTTCTATCATCTGATCGTGGTTGTATCTCTTTATTAGTTCTACTGGATCTTAGCGCTGCGTTCGACACTATCGACCACAACATTCTTTTGAATAGACTAGAAAACTTTGTTGGCATTAGTGGAAGTGCCTTAGCATGGTTCAAATCGTACTTATCTGACCGCCATCAGTTCGTAGCAGTGAATGAAGAGGTATCATATCGATCACAAGTGCAGTATGGAGTACCTCAAGGCTCAGTACTAGGGCCGTTACTTTTCACGCTTTATATGTTACCCTTGGGAGATATTATCAGGAGACATGGTGTTAGCTTTCACTGTTATGCTGATGATACTCAGCTCTATATTTCTTCGCGGCCCGGTGAAACACACCAAATTGAGAAACTAACGGAATGCATAGTCGATATAAAAAACTGGATGACGAATAATTTTTTACTGCTAAATTCAGAAAAAACAGAGGTGTTAATTATCGGACCTAAAAACCCCACATGTAATAACCTAGAACATTATCTAACACTTGACGGCTGCTCTGTCAATTCTTCTTCATCAGTCAGGAACCTAGGTGTGCTGTTCGATAGCAATCTGTCATTTGAAAGCCATGTTTCTAGCATCTGTAAAACTGCATTTTTTCATCTCAAAAGCATATCTAAATTGCGACCAATGCTCTCAACGTCAAATGCAGAAATGTTAATTCATGCGTTTATGACCTCAAGGTTAGACTATTGTAATGCTTTATTGGGTGGTTGTTCTGCACGCTTGATCAACAAACTACAGTTAGTCCAAAATGCAGCAGCTAGAGTCCTTACTAGAACCAGGAAATATGACCATATTAGCCCGGTTCTGTCAACACTGCACTGGCTCCCTATCAAGCATCGGATAGATTTTAAAATCTTGTTAATTACTTATAAAGCCCTGAATGGTTTAGCTCCTCAGTACTTGAGCGAGCTCTTATCGCATTATAGTCCTCCACGTCCGCTGCGTTCTCAAAACTCTGGCCGCTTGATAATACCTAGAATATCAAAATCGACTGCGGGCGGCAGATCCTATTCCTATTTAGCACCCAAACTCTGGAACAATCTACCTAACACTGTTCGGGAGGCAGACACACTCTGTCAGTTTAAATCTAGATTAAAGACCCATCTCTTTAGCCTGGCTTACACATAACACATTAATACGCTTCTATTATTCAAATCCGTTAAAGGATTGTTAGGCTGCATTAATTAGATCAACCGAACCGGGAACACTCCCCATAACACACAATGTACTCGTTACATCGTAAGTTGAATGGCATCTACGCTAATATTTGTCTGTTTCTTTCCTAGTCTGTTTCTCAGTCCGTATCCGATCAGATGGTGGATCAGCACCAAGAGATGATGTCTACAGCCCTGATCGTCAGCGGAGACCAGCACACCCAGATGACCCCCAGAGATATATCAACCAAAAATAACAAAATAACTCAAATATAATAAAATACCTAACTACATAATACTACTATTGTTAGAAATTGCAACAAAATTAAAATAGAAATATAAACTTTTGAACTGCGGGTTTCATCTGGTCAGAGGAGAACTGGCCCCCGACTGAGCCTGGTTTCTCCCAAGGTTTTTTTTCTCCATTATGTCTCAGAGGAGTTTTGGTTCCTTGCCGCTGTCGCCTCTGGCTTGCTCAGTTGGGGACACTTAATTTCTAGCGATTATCGCCGATTTGATTGCACAGATACTATTTCAACTAAACTGAGCTAGACAATGACATCTCTGAATTCAATAATGAAATGCCTTTAACTGAAAATTGCGTGTTTAATCTTATCATTATACATTACTGACACTCTATCCTCCAATTTGATACTGTTAAGTGCTTTGACACAATCTGTATTGTAAAAGCGCTATATAAATAAAGGTGACTTGACTTGACTTTACCCATGTGTGCTGTAGGCTTCCTTCAAAATGTCAATGTTGATCCAACATACATTAAACATTGTAATGTCAAACTCAACCAAAATGATGGTTTGGCTCAAAACTCAACATTGTATCAATGTCACCATACTATCCAGAAAGTTTCTCAGAGAAGAAGAACTTACACTTTCATAATTCATGTTTCATTTAAAGATCCCATTAAAACAATATATTTTAGTCCACATCAACCTGCTAGTATGCATCTATATGCACTTAAAACTTGCTAATAACATCTGATTATTGATGTTAAAAAATAAAAAACAGAAAATGGTTTTAAAAATCCTCCTGCTGATCTGTTTCTCGTTGTGTTTTCTCAGATCCCTCAGTCTCAGTCATATAACATCACAGCGCAGGATCTGGAATCACTGACTTATATCACTTATATCGGCTGCGGCATCTCCATGTTTTTCCTGTCCATCGCTTTATTTATGCATTTCCTGCTACGGTAGAGTATCTTAACATATAGTTAGTTTTGCGTACTTTAAGTATAAAAGTTACAAAAGGTGCGTCCCAAATCACATATTTATGAACTATTCTATGATGTTTTGTAGTATAAATAGTGCGTGTAGTGCATTCACACTGAAAATTCCAAAAAGAAAAAGTGCACTTTAAATAGTTGGATGATGCACTTAAGTAACTGAAAAAGCAGTTAAAGGTTAAAGTTGTTTTTATGTCTTAATAGGAAAGCCAAATCAAATCAGGCCACGAAGATCTTGATGAACATGTTTGTGGCTTTGTTTCTACTGAATGCCTCGTTTTTGTCAAACGAGAGCGTCGCTAACACACAAGACAACGCTGCGTGCGTCTTCATAGCGCTGCTCCTGCATTACTCCATGCTGGCCTCATTCACCTGGTTCTTCATTCAAGCTCTTCATATGTACTTATGGCTCCTCAGACAGAACGTCACCATCACAAACTACACGAGGAAGATCACCGTGTTGGGCTGGGGTGAGTTAGAGCAACAAAACACCTATTATAGTGTTGCCTTTTAGAATCATTGAGGTAATATTACTTTTTTATTAATATTTTGAATCAATTTCATTTTGTTTTTATTTTAATCTCATTTAAATATGTCTACATAGTTATTATAAATGTATATTTTAGTTTTATTTATTTATTCATTAGTTAGTTATTAATTTATTAGTTAGTTTATAATATCAAGTTAAACTAAATAAAAATGGGAAATTTTGCTTTGGCAACTAGCTGAAAATAAATAACTATTTTTCAGTGACACATTATTTATTTATTTGATGTTTTGAGTTTAAAAAAAAAACTATAATAACTCTGGTCTCTGTGTGTTTTCAGCGTTTCCCACTCCAATAGTCATAGCTATTGTTTCTGTGGGAGAATATAAAACAGTGATCATAAAAACAACATCTGAAAAAAATTCACAAATGTAAGTTTTGTAAACTTAAATGTAAAATGTAAATTTATGAATGTTTACCTTTTGTCCTCTTAATGATATTTAATTCTTCTCTAATTACAGGTGCTGGATTGCAAATCCTTACATTCTCTACACAGTGAACATCGGCTACTACGCTTTAGTGTTCATCTTCACGACAGGAATCTTCATCACTATCTTAACTAGGATTGTTCAGGCCAGACGCTTAAGAGCGACTGACGGCAAGAGAAAGACGTTCAGAAAGCAGCTGATGATGGTGTTGAGTTTGTTCCTGCTCTTCGGTCTGAC
Source organism: Onychostoma macrolepis (assembly GCF_012432095.1). Lineage (NCBI taxonomy): Eukaryota > Metazoa > Chordata > Actinopteri > Cypriniformes > Cyprinidae > Onychostoma > Onychostoma macrolepis. Next base: position 49,704 of record NC_081171.1, on the reverse strand, counting down.
GTGGTCTGTGGCGTTCTTCAGTTATGGACCGATGCTCATTCCCTCATATTACATATTCACTGTGTTGAACTCGTTTCAGGGTGAGAAACAATCACATGCATCAGTACATTTGGTTTAGTATACTTGTTTCCTACAGATTTCAGCAAATTAT
>NC_081171.1:12147-49453 GCF_012432095.1 Onychostoma macrolepis | reverse complement strand
CTCAAAAGCTGTTTCATGGACAGTTGTGTGCTATTCCTTTGTTATTTTATATCAATTAAGCAGGTAAAAGGTCTGGAGTTGAAAACAAAACAAATCCATCAGAGAGATAGCAGGAACATTCAGAGTGGCCAAATCAACAGTTTGGTACATTCTGAGAAAAAAATAATGTACTGGAGAACTCAGCAACATAAAAGGCATGGACGTCCACAGAGGACAACAGCGGTGGATGATCAGAGGATCCTCTCCATAATAAAGAAAAACCCTTTCACAACATCCAGCCAAGAGAAGAACACTCTCCAGTTGGTAGACGTGTCACTGTGAAAGTTTAAAATCAAGAGAAGACTTCACGAGAGCAAATATAGAAGGTTCACCACAAGGTGCAAACAAGGCCTGATTAGACTTTGCCAAAAACATAGAAAAAAGCCAGACCACTTCTGGAAAAGCAATCTTTGGATAGCTGAAATTAAGATCAATCTGTACCTGAATGACGGGAAGAAAAAAGAGGATTCTCAACAAAATATTAAAAATGAACAATATATTTATATATCTTTATAATATAATATAATATCTTTATACAATTTATTGCATTAGACTTCTTGTAATTGCAGTCTGGGGGGTTGGTAGAAACTGTGGTGGACCTCGGGGGTGGGGGGTGGGGAGGAGAGATAAACTGTACTCAGTTTTCCCCCACTAGTGACACCTCTGACTCTGATGCAGGAACTGTAAGATTGAATTTATGAATTTAGTTTAAAAATGCATTATTTTTTAGCAGAACTATGAACAATCCAATTTTGCTTGTTTTATAGGTAGTGTATGATTTGTTTAACACATATATTTGTTATTTACTATAAAAAGTGCAGATTAAGTAACCAAATTCACACTTTGCCTCTTCCTCATTTCCCAAGACAAAGAAGAGTGAATCTTTTCAATTTAAGCCACCCCCCCACCTTCCTAGTTTCTTGTATTACCACATGACACTGTCTTTGGGCTTTTTGTATTGAAAAGGGAAAAGTTTAGATTTGTTTTATTCAGGAAACGCACGCATGTTCCTCAGATGCTGTGTTTTGGAAAAATCAGTGGGGAAAGGAGATTTGGTTGTCATTTGGCAGCAATCGCTCTGGAGGTCGCTATTTTACAAGAGGGATTTACAGGGCAAATACTAAACTACGAAAAAGATGATTGAGGTAGATAGATATTGCTTGTTAGATAAGGATAACGAACAATTTATAGTAGTCAATTGTTATGCCACTAATAATAAATTGAACAACGATACATTTTTTTTTCAAATACTGAATCTAGGATTCAGCATTTCATTTCCCTATATCCTTCAGCTAAAATTATTTGGGGAGGAGATTTCAATACGGTGTTTGATGAAACCATTGATAGATGACCTCCTAAAACTAGACCGGGCCCTTCTAGTGAACTGGATAATGTATGTTTAAGATTGGGTCTTATTGATGTGTGGCGACGTTAGAATCCATACAGGGAAGAATATACATGGAGTAATAAGGACTCATCTCTTCATTCTCGTATCGATTATTGGTTAGTGTCTAATGATTTAACAAATAATGTGACCTCTGTATTCATAGAACCATGCATAATGATGGATCATAAAGGAGTATTTATAAAAATAAATGTGGTACAAGAACAATCAGTCAAAAAACATAGCAGCTATTGGAAATTAAATAACAAATTGCTTGAAAATGAATGTTTAAAGGAAAAAATTAAAGCTATTGAAAAATATAGAACAATTGCAGATTTAGAAATCGTATGGAAAGAATTGGGAATTAATGAAATTAGATATTAGAACGGCATTTATTAATCAAGGAAATTGGAAACAAAAATATTAAGGAAAAATCAATTATTGAAGATATTTTTAATTTGTGTAAAAATAAAAGGGAATCTTTGACTAATTGTGAGTTACAAAAATTGGATTTATTGCAAATTGAATTAGATAAGATCTATGAGGATAAAGCAAGAGGAGCATTTATTAGAACTAGACTTAAATGGTTAGAAAAGGGGAAAAAAAAAAAAAAAAAATTTGGCTTTTTTTTTTTTTTTGCCTCAATTTCAAAATTGATGATTAACAACAAATTAGTAGATAATTCCTCAGTTATTTCAAAATATGTTGCTCAGTTTTTTTTTAGTAATTTGTATTCTCCCATATCAGCTACTTCCAACATTGATACTTTTTTAAATAGCTTGGTGAGTGATACCAAAAAGATAGACCAGAACTTTCAGAATATTTGTTCAAGAAATAGACATTGAAGAGTTGAGAGAGTACATAAACTTATTAAAGAATAACAAATCTCCAGGCAACGACGGGCTAACTGGTGATTTTTATAAGACTTTTTCCAAAGAACTTTCACCTTTTTTTATTAGTAGTATTTGTAAAAACTATACAAAATGGTGAATTGCCTGTTTCTTTAAAACAAGGAGTTACTGTATAACACTGATTCCCAAACCTAATAAAGACAAGTTATTCATTGAAAATTGGAGGCCTATTATTTTATTAAATAATGACAGTAAATTGTTTGACATGATTTTGCTAAAGACTGAAGCAAGGTTTAGACAAAATAATTGATATAGAACAGTCTGGGTATATGCAAAGCCGACATATCAGGAATAATATTAGACTAGTCTTAGATATGATTGATTATAATCACCTTATTGAGGATGACAGTTTTATTTATTGATTTCTATAAAGCATTTGATACTGTATTAATAAATATTATAAATTCATGATTTTTTCAAAGTTATTAAATTGTTTGGTTTTGGAGATCTGTTTTTGAAAGCAGTTAAAACATTGTATAGTGGGTGTAATAGTTCTGTCAAACTTGCTCATGGTACCTCACAAAGATTTGATATTCATCGTGGCATTAGGCAAGGATGCCCCCTCTCTCCTTTTTTATTTTTGTTAGTCATTCAGGTTTTGGCATTGCATATAAAAATAAATCAATTTAATGGTATCACATCATTAGGTGTACAATTTAAGGTTAACCAGTTCGCCGATGACGCTGCAGTGTTTTTGGAAAAACTAATTAGAAGTACCAAAAATAATTAGATGTATTGAGGAATTCACTGGTGTTTCAGGCCTAAAAATGAATATAGATAAGTCTGTATTTCCCCTCAAAGATTGCTCCTCTTCAGAAATAGAGAACATTCCAACTAAACATAAATTAACCTATTTAGGTGTAATAATTTGTAAAAATGAAAAACAAAGTTGTCAGTTAAATTTTGAACCAATTATTGAGAACTAAAAAGAAATTTAATTTGTGGTTAATGAGGGACATCTCATTATTTGGGAGGGTATTACTGTCAAAGGCGGAAGGTATATCTAGATCTGTGTATACGTCATTGTCGTTAGAGGCGCCTCCCAAGACTATTAAAGATCAGATTATTTATAACTTTATTTGGAGGAAAAAAACACATTATTTAAAGGAGGTAATTTATATTCCTAAAGAGCAAGGGGGACTGGAGGTCTTCGATTAGAATACTCTGTGACACTTTTAAAATTAAATGGTTGATAGAGTTTATGAAGAATGGAGAAAGTCCTTGGAATGCATTTCCTAATTATATATTTAATACTCTTGGAGGCATAGACTTTTTGTTGAAATGTAATTTTTCTGTTGACAAAATTCCTGTTAAATTGTCCGGTTTTCACAGACAAGCCCTGTTAGCATGGAAATTAGTGTATAAGCACACTTGTTCACCCCACAACTATTTCATATTGAATAACAAGGACATATTTAAAAATAAATCTTTATTCTATCATACTTGGCTCAAGGAAGGTATTCTTTTAGTAAGACAGTTAGTTAATTCCCATGGGTACTTGTTGTCATATACTGAATTTCTTCAGAAATTTCAATTACCAGTTAAAGACTGTATTTTGAGTTTATCCTCATCTCCTCGTTCCCCCCTGCTGTGTGCACCGTGACACTATCTGCCTTCTCTGATGGACTCAATTTCTTCAGGAGCAATGCTTTCACTACTCCGGAAGATTTGGTTTCTTATTATAATGAGGGACTGTGCTTGATACACTTGCACCTTTAAAAACTAGGACTGTTTATTTTACTCATTCTGCACCTTGGTTTACACCAGAACTGAGACCATTTAAAATTAAGGGGCATCGCTTGGAATGTTTATACATCAAAACTAGACTTAATGTTCATTAAGAGATCTACTCGGATCACATGCTTCATTATAAGAATGCTCTTTTAACTGCTAAATCCGATTACTACTCTAATATAATTGGGTTAAATGAAGGGAATACAAGGTATTTGTTTAATTCAGTAAATATGATACGGCCTCCAGATACCCTTAGATACAGATACATTTTCTACTAGGCCTACATGTTTGCTTTATCTTTTACTGGTTTGAGTGGCACACACACATTTGTTTAGTGAAGTTTAAAAAAAAAAAAAAAAAAAAAAAAGACTTGTTTAAAGAGTCCTGCGTATAATGAAAATGTGCGCCTTGAATTAATTCAGTCGTGTTCAAATGATCACTAAATGTTTGTCATGAAATCTTTCTACTTGTCTGATACATTTATTTTTCAGAATTTTTTTATTTTATATTTTAGAACACCGAATAGGGCAAATAGTCTAAATTAATATTTTTCCATACTCTGTTCCCTTTTTTTTCCATTTTCCAGACCTGCAAATTACTTAAGTAAAATACTTTTTAAACTGCGTAGGAACCGGTGAGCCAAAGGAAATCATGTCGTTTTACATAAACCTCTAAAATTACGATGTAGTAAGTGTGTGACGTAAAGGAGTTTAAAATAGGCCTACTAATGAAATAAGTGCAAATAAAATGGCAGTGTTGCAGTTGCCTTCCATGCATTTCCTGGAAATTTCTTAAATCAATTTCCATATTTCTAAACTGTGTAGGAACCCTTACTGTTTTAATTAGAAGATATTTAAATATTTATTTATCGAATCCCGAAATGTCCCCAAGCTGGGACTCGAACTCACGTTGCCCAAAACACAAGCGCACTACATCTCGAAGCACTGCCTATACAATACAAGGGTATCTGCTCCGACTGTTAGAAGATATTTAAATAAATGTTATAATCATAAAAAAAATAAAATAATTATCTTAAACGCAGCATATTTGTTCAGTGATAACTACGAAAAAAGATAGGCTGTAATACCATGAACATATAACGGTCTTATCCAGTATATCTGTACGAAGTTCTGGTTCAAGCTTCGCCTACTTCCAGTTTTATCTGAATACAGATACGAATAATTTTGTGATCGTTACAGATACAAATACTGGCTTCGCTGCACACCCCTAGTACAGAGACTGCCATGTTAAAAGTCATTAATGATCTGTTGATGGCAGCCGATTCTGGACTTTTAACTATACTCATTCTACTCGATTTAAGCGCAGCCTTTGATACAATCTCTCATCAAGTTCTTTTAGATGGACTATTTTACTGGTGTCCCTCTTAGTTGGTTCAGATCTTATCTCTCTGGCGCGCACAATTTGTTCAACTTAAAAATTTCAAATCATACGTTTCACCTGTTGCCGCTGGTGTTCCTCAGGGCTCTGTTTTGGTCCCTCATTTATTTACTACCCCTTGGTTAAATTTTTAGGAAATACGGCATCAGTTTTCATTACTATGCTGACGACACCCAACTTTATTTGTCTTCTAAGCCAAATTCTACCCTTCTCTCCTCCTCTCTTTTGGATTGCTTGGAGATTAAATCCTGGTTTTCGTGTAACTTTCTCAAGCTGAATACTGACAAAACAGAGGTTCTCCTTGTTGGTACCAAATCCAATTTGATATAATCCAGTAGTTTTTTACTTTCTGTTGATAACTCTAGTCTCTTCCCATCTACTCAGGTTAAAAGTCTGGGAGTTGTTCTCAATAGTACTTTATCCTATAGTACTTTGTTACTCGGTCTGCGTACTTCCATCTACGGAACATTAGCCGTCTTCGGCCATTCCTCACACCAAATTCCACAGCTATTCTTGTGCATGCTCTAGTTACCTTGTGCATTGATTACTGTAACTCTTCTATTTGGGCTACCTCACAAACTCTTTCATAAACTTCAGTTGGTCCAGAATTCGGCTGCCCGCATAATTACTAGAACCTCCTCTTTCAAACATATCACTACAGTTCTTTATCGTCTACACTGGCTTCCTGTTACATATAGAGTACAAGATTCTGCTTCTCACTTTTAAAGCTCTCCATAATCTCGCGCCCCCATATCTCTCTGATTTGCTTCATATCTACCTCCTGAAGCATACTCTCAGATCTTCTTCATCTGTTTCCCTTGTTGTACCTTCTGTTCGCTTGGCCACTATGGGGTCTAGGGCATTTAGTTGTGCTGCTCCTAATCTCTGGAATTCTCTTCCACAATTTATAAGAGAAAATGACTGTCTGACTACTTTTAAATCATGTCTCAACTTACTTATTTAGATTAGCTTTCTCTGATCAATTTTAAATTATCTTATGTCAATAGTTGTAGTTTGTTGTATTGCTGTCTTGATTTTATAATTACCTCTTAACTGTACAGTGTCCTTGTGTGCTCTGGAAGGCGCCTTCAAATAAAATGTAGTAGTATTATTATTATTATTATTATTATTATTAGTCTACATCCGAAACGGATGCAGTTATAACCTGTAAATTGAAGGCTATTTAATGTTTTAAAATGATCTAATGGCCGTTGATCTTTAGTTGTTCTTGATCAAGATTAAACAGATGTAAGGTGAGTGACGTGACATGTGGCCAAATATGGTAACCCATACTCGGAATTTGTGCTCTGCATTTAACCCATCCTAAGTGCACACTCACAGCAGTGAACACGCACACACTGAACACACACACACTGAACACACACCCGGAGCAGTGGGCAACCATTTATGTTGGGGGTTTAGTGCCTTGCACAAGGGCACCTCAGTCATGGTATTCAGGGTGGAAGAGAGTGCTGTACATTCACTCCCCCCATCTACAATTCCTGAGACTCGAACTCACAACCTTTGGGTTACGAGTCGAACTCTCTGACCATTAGGCCACAACTTCCCCATGTATGTAGTAGCCTAAATAATAAAGATACAAAGCAGGTTAAGTTAAATATTATTGTACAAATAATTATAAAATTCTGTCGACAGCAAATAAGATTGCAGTTTCATATTTTGCATATGCATTGCAAAGTGAATTATTTTTACATGCAATGATGCAAAATAAAACAAGATTGATGAAGAAAGAATATGTAGACTAATAAGAATAAATTATGTAACCCCACAGCACATCTCTTGTGTATCGCACTCAGCATCATGCGCGCCGTACAAATCTTCACGAATTTTTCACGAATAGGATACACTCCTGCATTTAAATGTGGCTGCAATTTAATTTTTTTACTCAAATTGTATGAAAGCGAGTAAAGAATGCTCCCTTTAAAATCACTGAAGTTGTCAACAAAGCTCTTTTTCGTGTGCACTTTGTTGATTTATAATGACAAAAGTTGAGTTTAAATTTGAGGACATTATATTAATCCGTCCCTTCTTTTCAGTTTCAATGATTAGCTAAATCATGGCCAGGTTTAATTTATTCATTTGTTTTAGTTAGGCCTAAATGATGGGAGCGAAATTATACAGTGCCTCACATTTTGCTAAAATAAAGGAAATAATTAATAAAATACGCAACAATGTTCTCTGTAAAAATAAAGGACAGTTAAGGAATAGCCTAACAAAGTATGTGCGTGACAAAAATGCATGCTGTTTTATTAAATGAATTGTAAAATATAAACTAAAAAGGTACTTGTGACAAATATTAAGTAATGTGAGAATATTGACATTTTGCATATAAATCCATGTTTATAGCTGTCACTAATCCAGTCTGCACTTCCATTCACCCTCCACCAGAGGTCACTCGCTCACCACATGGACTTCACACCATACATAACACTGGACTTCATTTCCCATCATCCAACACTGATCACAGCTGTCACCAATCACTCATTGCACTAATCACACTCACACCTGATCCCACGCACACACTGATCACACACCTTCTATAATCCTGGACTTTGTTTCCCTCGTTGCCGAGTATTGTTTGCGTTTACCGCTCCCCTAGCTGTAGCAACTCTTTGAGCCCTTGTTAGTTTTCCTAGTTTCCCCTACCTGTCTTGGATTGTGTTTTCCCGTGTTTGATTTCTAGCCCGTGTTCCCTGGATTATTCTCTCTGCCTTGCCCACTGGATACTGTTCGCCGATCATCGACCTTTGCTTGCCCTAGGATTACTCTTTGTCTGGTCCCTGCCATACCTGTTTGCCATTGCTCGACCCTGCCTGTATTTTTTTTTTTTATCAACATTTTTTTATTTTTCATACATAACATCCAAAAAAATAAACATAAATACATAATAATAAAAAAAACAAACAAACAACAACAGACACATACTCAATATCTCAAAGTCCAGTCAAAGGGAGGGAGAGAGGGAAGGACAAGAAAAACATAAGTCACTCCTTTATACAGTCACGTATATCAAAGAGAAAGCACTGCCAAGCATCAATGGTAGAAGGCTTGGCCCCATTGATTCGTGCTGTTGTACATTCACAAGTCACTATTTGCAGGAGGCTACGGATCCAATATGTTTTTCCACATGTGCGGTGTAAACCAGTTTTGTATTATTGTCGTCTTTGCAGCTGTAAAACCAGCAAACAACATTCTCTTTTGCATTGAAGTTATACAGAGGCCAGAATCATCATTAAGAAGACACAAACTTGGATTAACAGACCAATCAATTTGCAGTAAGGATGATAGAACCAGGTTTACATGTGTCCATAGACTGATGACGACAGGACATTCCCAAAACATATGCAGAAAAGTACCTGATGATGTAGTATTACATATATGGCAGTTGAGATTCGGTTGTAGTTTCATTTTAAATCTTTTGTAAGGAGTTATGTATGCTCTATGAATGACTTTGAAGTGAATAAGACGATGAGCCAGATTTTTAGATGTTAAACTGAGATTAGACCACACTCTCTCCCAGTCGACAGACAAATTAAGGTCAGATAATTCCCTATTCCAAATAGTTTTAATAGAAAGAGGTTTTGTAATGCAATCAATAATCTTATTATATATTAAAGAAACAGACGGCCGACCAACAGATGGTGCAATCCAATCTTGCATAGGATGAGAGGAGATGGGAGATGCCCAAGGAACTCCATACGCTTTGAGAGCAGAACGTAATTGAAGAAAGACAAAATATGCGGATGCTGGTAGACAAAATTTGGTTCTTAATGTCTGAAATGAACATAAGCCCTGGTTATCATATATATCACCGCATGTGTTTACACCCAAAGAGGACCAAGAGGGTTGGACAAATGGACGATTTCCGCATACAAAATTAAAATTGTGCCATAAAGGTGTACTGTTACAAAATTTGAAGGTTCCTCCTATCCGACGTTCCACCGTTTTCCAGATTTTAATAGAGTTGGCCACAACCGGACCAAATTTATAATTATCCCCTTTTTTTCCTGTGCCAGTAAATAACATATCTTGGAGTCTATTTGGTTTAACCTTGTCAGCTTCAATCACTCTCCAAGAAACTGTAGATTGAGGATCAACCCAATTATGAAGAGCCTTAAGCTGGAACGACCAATAATACAGTTCAAAATTTGGTACAGCCAGTCCTCCTGCGCTATTAGGATGTTGTAATGTGGTAAGTTTAATTCTGGGGCATTTATCATTCCAGATAAATTTAGAAATTATGGAGTTGATCTCCTTAAAGTAACCTGGAGGGGGAGAAAGTGGTAGCATAGAGAAAAAAATTAAATCGAGGTAACAAATTCATCTTAACAGTGGAGATTCTTCCTTGAAGAGATACTTTAAGATTCTTCCATCTTTGAATGTCATTTTGACCTTAACTAAAATATTATTAAAATTGTCTCTGGCAATCTTATGAATGTTTTTATGTATGGTAATGCCCAAATAGATGAAAGATTCCTTAATAGGGATAAATGAGGGAATAGAAGAATTAACTTTAACATTGTTAATTGGCATTAAAGCAGATTTGCTCCAATTTATTTTATATCCTGATAAGCTACTAAAATTATCAAATTCCTTAATTATACTAGAGACTGAAACATCAAAGTGGTCTAAATATAGAATAATATCATCAGCATATAATGAAATACTATGATTATGATCATGAATCTTAATCGATACTTCAGATTTCCTGATGGCTTGTGCTAAGGGTTCAAGAGATAGACAAAACAATAAGGGGGAAAGCGGACATCCCTGCCTTGTTCCCCGCTGCAAAGGGAACGGGGGGGGGGGAAATAATATTACCAGTTATGACTGATGCTGCAGGTGAGTGGTATAATGTCTTAATCATAGAAATGAAGTGTTCACCAAAGCCGAAACATTGCAGAACTGCCCACATATAATTCCACTCTAGCCTGTCAAAGGCTTTTTCTGCATCAAGTGAAAAGACCGCACAAGGGGTCGGGTGGGAGTCTGCAAAGTCAAGAATATGAAGGAGTCGACACATATTGTCAGATGCATTGCGCCCCTTGATGAAACCAGTTTGGTCCTCCTTGATCAAACTATGAATTACCTTCTCCATATGAAAAGCAAAAACTTTAGCATAGATTTTAAGATCACATGGGATAAGCGAAATCGGTCTGTAGCTGGAACAATCTAATGGGTCTTTCCCTTTTTTAAGAAGTAATGAAATCAGTGATGTTTTTTGATCTCTATGAAATACCCCATGTTCAATTGCAAAATTAAATGAATTAAGCATAAGTGTCCCTACCAAATCCCAAATTTCTAAATATAATTCAGGGGGGAGACCATCTAGACCTGGCGATTTGCCCTTTTGAAGGCTTTTTAGAGAGACGTGCAGCTCCTCCAAACTTAATGGGGCCTCCAAAGATTCTTTATCCATCTGTGAGATTCGAGGCAGTTCCAATTTATCTAAATACTGCTTACAAATTGGTTCATCAAAATCTGTTTCGGCTTTATACAGATTCATGTAAAAACCTTTAAATATGTCATTAATTGCCGCAGGGTTCGTGGTGACCTGATCATCCGATGATTTTATTGCGCTAATATATGCCTTAGACTCGCATTCTTTCAACCTAAGGGCCAATAAATGACTAGGTCTCTCTGATTCAAAATAATATTTTTGCCTAGTCCTATGTAAAATAAATTCCGCCTTTGAGTGTGAAAGTAAATCATATTCTTCTTTTAAAGAGGACAACTGTGTAGCCTGTTGATCAGTAAAATGTTGTTTTGTAGGTTTTGCAATGATTGGATTTTATTTTCTAATTGTGTAAACTGGTGAGTTTTCGCTTTGGCAAGAGTAGAAGAGAAAGATATACAGAATCCTCGTATGGCACACTTAGTCGATTCCCACATTATTTGAGGATCCACATCAGAGGGCATATTGATTTCAAGAAATTCCTTAATATATTCTTTTAGTGAAGTAATGAAAGTCTGATTACTTAATAATGATATGTTAAAGCGCCATCTAGGGGACTTGGCTTTAACATCGGAGAGAGGAACACTGCACAACACAGCAGAATGATCAGATAATAAAATTGGTAATATAGAAATGGAGGAATTGACGAAATTAAAGATGGGCTGAGAAATATGTAGTCTATCCTAGAGAAAGTCTTATGTCTATTAGAAAAAAGTGAAGTCCTTAGCTTTAGTATTCTGAATTCTCCAAAGATCGATTAAGTTGAGCTCCGTGATAAATTTATTCAGTAATTTAGAAGATGGATTGGCTGTTGTATCAGATTGAGATTTATCTAAAGCAGGATTTATGACAGCATTAAAATCACCACCCACAACTAATGGGCAGTCAGTCTGCTCAAGTAATGTTTTGGAAATCTGTGTAAGGAACGCACTGTCTGTCTCATTCGGACCGTAAATAGAGACCAATGCTAACCTATTATTATATATTTTGCATCGGATAAAACAAATCTACCCTTCTCATCACTACCAAGGTGTTCAATTGTTAAATTTAACTTTCGATTAACAAGGATAAGCACCCCTTAGTTTTATTTTGAGCGCAGGAAAAAGCCGCTAATTTATAATATTTATTCTGAAAACGTGCCACGTCAGATTGTTTTAAATCGTCTCTTGAATTAGGGCACAGGAAATAGATTTACGGTGTAAATATTCTAACACACGGGTTCGTTTAACAGCAGAATTTAAACCATTCACATTCAGTGATAAAATATTTAGAGTATGCATTGAATATTCATAATCCCAAAATTGTAATCAATAAATGAAAAAAAAACAGAAGCACTTCCATTCTGTAAGTAGCATGTAAACGCTGATGTGCATTTTAGATACCAAACCTCCTAGATGAAAAATCCCTTTAGAAATAAGATTAAATAAATAACAGTATAAATGTCTGTTGTAAAAAGTAAAAACAACACAACAACCTGAACAACCATAAACAAGGAACAACTCAGACCGCACATTACCGAGAACATGGGTCTGACTGAGCAACAAAAATAGTGATGGTTCGTGACCGATCCACTCCAACACAAGACATGTCTCCCGAAAGGCCCACACAGCCAAAAAATATTTTTAATTAAACCTACTCTCAATATAGTCCCCTCCAAAAAAGAAAGAGAGAGGAAAAAAAAAGGAGTGTCAGTCTTACCAGCAACGAGATCGTTGTACCGGATATATAGGGACAATATCTCGGTAGTAGAGAGGAGAGAAGAAAAAGCAAAAAATAGAGTTAGCAAGCGTCCATGTCCATCCTACCACCATTGCCTACTGGGCAGCTAGGACCATGTCCATCCCGGCCATCAAGTTCTTCCCGTTGGACCGGAGAGACAACGGCCGCTGTTCCCCCGTCACCGCCCCGCAGAGCCGCGGCATATGTCTTCTGCTGAGACAGGGAGCTGATAAAATCCTCCGCTTTCTGAGGGGAATCGAAGCTTTTCTGTTCCCCTTTGTGCCGTAGTTTGAGTACTGCCGGATAGATGAGGAAGGGCTGGAGGCCAAGCGCTGTCATCTTCAAAACCGGACCAAATGCCTTTCTCCTGATCGCTGTAGCTGGACTAAAGTCGGAAAAAAATAGTAGTGACATTGTTCTGTGCGCATTTCACCGGATAGGCCTGCCGAGCACCCTTCAGGATATCAGATCTGTCATACCATCTCAGTACACGGAAGATGAGAGTGCGCGGCCGATCGGAGCCTCTCCTCCGTCATACACGCGTGCGCCCGGTCAATCTCAATGTCACGGCCCCTCAAGGAAGGAATCCACTTGGGAAGATGAACTCTGAGGAAACCAGCCGCCGGATCCCTCAGCCCCTCTGGCAGCCCCACCAGTCGTACGTTGTTCCTCCTGCACCTGTCCTCCATATCCGTCATCTTCTCGGTGAGTTGCTCCACCTGATTTCTTACGTCCGTGACTGCCCTCCTATCCTCACGTGCATCTGCTTGCACAGAATCAACGCGTCACGTGTCTGCTTCGCCGCTGTAGTTATGGCCTCAAACTCCTCTCTTAGCTCTTTAACAGACTTGTTGGTCGCTTGTATGTCCTCACGCAGTTCGCGCAATGCTGGAATCAGTACAGAGTCCATCGCATCTCTTACTGCCGAATTCACAACCGAATTCAAAGTGCGTTGCTGCTCTTTAAATGCTAGTTCAATACGGCTAGCAATAGCATCGTCGAGGTCTTCTCTGGAGATGGCGGAATCTCTGAATTTTTTCTTCATTGGCGATTGCTCAATCTCTCTTTTCCGATCCCCTTTGTCTGCCTTAGCACTCATGATGGGTCCAATGCAGAGTGGTTCAAATTTTACTGACAGGATCATACAATATGTGGCAAAGTGAGCAGAGCGAAAGACTAAGCTTGCATCGCCGTCGAAGGGTCACGTGATCCCCCGACCCTGCCTGTATTTATGACCATGCCTATCAATAAAAGCTTGCACTTGGATCCGAATGTCTCGCGTCTCGTCAGCCACGTTACAGAATACTCGGCCGCACGAGGATCCAGAGGCTTTTCTACGGAACCCTGGACAGGTACGGACCCTTGTGACCAGCTGCTCGACCTGAGACAAGGGAAGTCATCTATTGAGGATTACGTCACTAAATTCTGAGAGTTATATTATAGGGTACCCTGGGATGAGGTAGTGTTAAAAGACATTTTTCGCTTCGGACTAAATTAGCCCATTAAGTCATGTCTACCTGTAGGGAAGTTTGATTGTAAGTTAAAGGACTATGCTTTGCTGTGTGCTGGCTCTTCGTTTACTGTGGGTGTCGCGGAAGAGGAACGCAACACTGCGTCTGTGACTAAAATGGCAGCGACACCGAAGCCCGTTCACAAAATGGCGGTCACAACAACACCCTGTCATGTCATTGCTGCCAGTAAAGAGCTAAGTCAAGTCAACGTTGATCTTCATGAATCAGGGCAAGTTACAGTTGATCGTTATGAGCCAAATCAAGTCACAGTTAATGTTAAAGAGCCAAGCCAGGTCACAGTCAATCTACATGAATCAGGGCAAGTCACAGTCGATGTTAAAAAGCCAGATCAAGCCACAGTTGATCTTAAAGAGTCAAGCCAAGTCAAAGCTGATCTTCACAAGTCGCGGCACGTCTGGGCTGTTCGTCCAGAGTCGCGGCACGTCTGGGCTGTTCGTCCAGAGTCGCGGCACGCGTCTGGGCTGTTCGTCCAGAGTCGCGGCACGTCTGGGCTGTTCGTCCAGAGTCGCGGCACGTCTGGGCTGTTCGTCCAGAGTCGCGGCACGTCTGGGCTGTTCGTCCAGAGTCGCGGCACGTCTGGGCTGTTCGTCCAGAGTCGCGGCACGTCTGGGCTGTTCGTCCAGAGTCGCGGCACGTCCTGGGCTGTTCGTCCAGAGTCGCGCACGCGTCTGGGCTGTTCGTCCAGAGTCGCGGCACGTCTGGGCTGTTCGCCCAGAGTCGCGGCACGTCTGGGCTGTTCGTCCAGAGTCGCGGCACGTCTGGGCTGTTCGTCCAGAGTCGCGGCACGTCTGGGCTGACACACTCAGATCATCAAGGTCAGTCTCCCATTATCCTGGTTTGATGTCTAGTTTGAGGGATGTATCGCTGGTGTCTGCACGTGCAGCTGGTATCCCCAAACCCACTCACTCTAACTCTCCTGTTCTTTTGCATATTCCCCTGTCCGAAGCGATTCCCCTGATGGGAATCGCTTTGTTGCGTTTGGGCTGCGCACACCACCGCAGAACTACCCGAGGTGGCGGCACACGCTGCAGAACCTTCCGAAGTGGCCGGGCAAGAATCCAGTCTGCACTTCCATTCACCCTCCACCAGAGGTCACTCGCTCACCACATGGACTTCACACCATACATAACACTGGACTTCATTTCCCATCATCCAACACTGATCACAGCTGTCACCAATCACTCATTGCACTAATCACACGCACACCTGATCCCACGCACCATATATAACCCTGGACTTTGTTTCCCTCGTTGTCGAGTATTGTTTGTGTTTACCGCTCCCCTAGCTGTAGCAACTCTCTGAGCCCTTGTTTTCCTAGTTTCCCCCTACCTGTCTTGGATTGTGTTTTCCCGTGTTTGATTTCTAGCCCGTGTTCCCTGGATTATTCTCTCTGCCTTGCCCACTGGATACTGTTTGCCGATCATCGACCTTTGCTTGCCCTAGGATTACTCTGTCTTGTCCCTGCCATACCGGTTTGCCATTGCTCGACCCTGCCTGTATTTATGACCATGCCTATCAAAAGCTTGCACTTGGATCCGAATGTCTCACGTCTCGTCAGCCACATTACAATAGCCTAGCTACCACTTTTAATGCTACAATGCAAAGTAAACCAGCATTTCTTTAAGATAATATAACACATGATTCATATTATATAAATAATACTGTACATATCGGCTAGGCAAAGCTGACGGTTATTTGAGAAAATGTGCTTTGATGCATTCGCTTGATAACTTGTGGTTAAAGCACCACTCAGCAGTCAAAAGCTGCAAATGCACTTTGCAGATGTGGCGGTGCCTACGGCTGTAAAAAGCACACTCTAGATGGCCACCTACTGTAGATGCTACATGCATACTAGACTATGTGTCTTGTGTGAAATTGGAATAACTGCAATACTGGAATTGTAAAGAGATTTCAAGTGACGTGTGTCTGTCGAGTTTGTTTGTCTCCTGAGTGGTGCACTCTGCTATTTTCCATATAGCTGCAATTAAGCCATGTATAGGAGCATAGAATTGCCATGTGACCACAGTGTGATTTCACTGTCTTAACAATGAAAATGCTTTCCTCACAGCAGGATTCAATACCTCTGAACCTTGCACTTTATCATGCTCCATAACAAGAAACACTGGTGTGGAAGCATTTATAGCCAGATCACACTTCATACTCACATTCTCATGCTGGCTCCCTTACAACAGGACCAAATTTGCATCACAATTGTAAAACTTCCTTGCCTTTGTTTGGAGCATGATTACACTGACACACAGCCACAGCTAAATGCAGCCACACATACTACAATTTGATCTTCACACACAGAGTGAAATCTACATCTGTCTGATACTGCCTCAAAAATGTATGCATAGAAAGAATTTTTTATTTTTTTTTAAATCTAGACTGTATTACAATTGTGGATTTCATCCCGTTTTTGTTTTCTTTTCTTTGGGTTTACCTTATCACTTATGTCACAAAGTTTCAAATGTAAATTAATATTTCTCACTTGTGGCAAAGTATAAAAAAAATTGCATTGACATATGTATGTTTTTGAAACCTTTCTGAAGCTTTAGGCCCACTTTGGCCTAAATATCTGTCACTCTGTTTTTTTTAAATATATTTTGTTGCCTTGAAAGTATTTGTTTTTATAATAGGGAAATTAGTTTGGCTGTAATACCCAGACAACTTGCAAAATAGTAAAACCAACATGACAAACAATCGTGATAAAATCGTGACTCGTGATGTTCCTGAAAAAAATTGTGATATGATATTTTTGCCATATCGCCCACCCCTACATTCATATAAACAACAAATTCAATATTTAGGATTTTCTTCCAATATTTCATGCATCAGTGATCTTGCTCTACCTGCTACAGTATTTTCTCCTCTTTGCGTCTGTCCTCAGCGTCTCTGGCCTCTGTTAACGGCCATTTACAGACTTCGTATTTCCACACAAATTACATTTTGGAAAATGATTGCAGTGCAGTGTGTGTACCCTGAACAGAAATCAGTCAAAATAAAACAAAAATGTCCAGTCGACTAGTAGGTGCATCTGTACTCCATTGTATAAATTAAATATGCATTAATCATTGTTAAAGCTACAAAGTTACTCGCCAAGATTGGTATTTTGACGTACACACAGAACACAACACGCGAGTAATAAATGGAGTTGTCTTTCACGTCTTGGCCATCGGGCACTCCTTATTGTCGAGCTCTGCTTTTGAAATGGTACTGCCCAGATGCAGCTTTTGTACCATTTTTTTTCTGAGTGTACAGTGGCGGAGCCAGAGGGGTGTTCAGGGTGGCACTGGACACCCCTGACATCTGATTTGCCAAAATTTAATATGCTACTATTTAATTTTCGGTAACACTTTATTTTAATGTGTCCATAATACAGAGTAATTACCTAATTAAGTACTCAGTAGTTGTTACGGGGCTGACGAGACGAGAGGCGTGCGGATCCATTTGCAGACTTTATTGGCAACAGAGAGGTGGTCGTACAGGCAGGGTCAAACAATGGCAAACAGGTATAATATGGACGAGACCAAGAGTAACCAGAGACAAGCGTGGGTCGACGATCAGCGTACAGAATCCAAAGGGGCGAGACAGGAGAGGTAATCCAAAACGTAGTGATAGTCTAGGCAGGGGAAAACACGATTAAACAAAGGCAAGGCTAGGAAAACTAACAGGGCTCTGCATGCATTATCGCTGCCCTACAGAGCTCCGTTAGTTTCCCTAGTCTTGTCTTGCCTCGCCTAGCCTAGCCTTTGTTGGATTGTGTTTTCCCCTGCCTGGACTATCGCTGACGTTTTGACTACCTCTCCTGTCCCGCCCCTTTGGATACTGTTCGCCGATCATCGACCCACGCTTGTCTTTGTCTACTCTTTGTCTCGTCCATGTTATACCTGTTTGCCATTGTTTGACCCTGCCTGTACGACCAATGCCTCTGCCTAATAAAAGCCTGCGAATGGATCCGCACGCCTCTCGTCTCGTCAGCCCCGTAACAGTAGTAGCCATTGTACTTAAATGAAATAAAATGTACTTACCATGTAACTAAGTTATGGAACAGCCTGTAATAAGTTTGTAATTATGTAGATGTAATAGCTACTGTTACGAGACTGTTACACAGCTACTTATGTAAACAAAAGATTGTTACATGTGTTGCAGACTTTATACAACGCAATTATAAATGTAAGTACACGGACATAAGCTACTTAAAATAAAGTGTATCAAGATTGTACTTAAGTGTACTAGTAGCTGTGTAACCTACTCGGTCTGTTACATATGTGTAACAATAGCTGCCTATTACATCTACATAATTACAAACTGTAATTACAGGCTGTTCCATAACTTAGTTACATGGTAAGTACATTTTATTTCATGTAAGTACAATGGCAACAACTAAGTACTTAATTAGGTAATTACTCTGTATTATGACACCTTAAAATAAAGTGTTACCTAATTTTCTTTTTTTAATTGTACTGAAAGAAGCCTTTCAGCCTCTGCTTACCAGTATTAATTTTGTCAACGAAGACGAAAAATATTTCTGTGACTAAGACGAGACGTTGAAGAGCTAAAACTAATATCTGATGATAAAAACTATGACGGAATTTATGCCGCGTCTTCGTTAACAAGACGAGATGGGACTAGAATGTTCTTTGACGACTACCGGACATTCAAAATGCATCCTATAGGCTAAGTTATCTGTCTTGTCTTTCAAAATGTCACGAATCCAGTCTGTGAACTTCCATTCACCCTCCACCAGAGGTCACTCGCTCACCACATTGACTCCATGACACTGGACACCATTTCCCATCATTCATTGCACTGATTGAACACGGCTGATTGCACTAATCACACGCACACCTGATACTACGCACACACTGATTACATACCTTATTTAAACCCTGGACTTTCTTTCCCTCACTGCCGAGTATTGTATGCACATATCCCGCTACTACGGAGCCCACTTAGTTGTCTTAGTCTTGCCTGTTTTCCCGTGTTTGTTTTCTAGCCTGTGTTCCCTGGATTAACCCTTGCCTTGCCGTTTGGACACTGTTTGCACCTCTCTTGGATTCTTGCTCGTGTACCTGGATTATCTCTCTGCCTTGCCCCATTGGATACTGTTCGCCGATCGTCGACCCACGCTTGCCCTAGGATTACTCTTTGTCTTGTCCCTGCCATACCTGTTTGCCATTGTTTCGACCCTGCCTGTATTTATGACCATGCCTTTAAATAAAAGCTTGCACATGGATCTGCACCTCTCAGGTCTCATCAGCCACGTTACACAAAATGTGTGTCCCTGTCATTGGATTGCAATCAGATGAGGGGCGTTTGCATATCTATTTTCAATATGGCAGTCGCAGTGGACGGATAGGCTACCGAAACGCGAACTAGCGATCTGAAACAATGGTCTCAGCACCCGAAGGGTTAGGGATAGGGTGACCAGAACTCTCGTTTTTCCCGGGGGTCACAATTCGTTGCCGATTTAACTTAAAGTTAGTCTCTCCCACGCACACGCTCCACTTCAGTGTGCAATCAGTTCTCAGTGCTCAAATACACACACAGCAGTCCAAATGTCAATCGTGTAGAGTATCTCACTAAATACAGTCGGTTATGGCTTAAGTGAACATAAACAGGTGGGTGAAAACTAGGGTTGTTCCGATTCCGATACTAGTATTGGAAATTCCACCGATGCCACAAAAAATTCTGGCATCGGTATCGGCGAGTACTTGAACCCATGTACCGATCCGATACCATTTTCTTAAACAAGACCTATAGTTATGCGCGCTAACTTTGCTTAACGCCAGGGCTGGACTGGTAATCGGGCATACCGGGCATTTTCTCGGTGGGCCGATGCACTGAAGGGGCCGACAGAATTTTTATTTTATTTTTTTTTTTTTTTGCCAAGGACCATCACGCAGGGACTACGAGCAGCCAGTGTCCCATTGGTTTGTCTCCTGTGTAAACCACCCAATCACAATGCGCTATAGACGGAGCCATGAAGTGTTTTGCTCTGCCTATAGAACGCTTCGCCCCAACTTCCTCGTCGGCTTTTCCCACGTTTTCACAGCAGCTTTATCAAGAACAGGCTCTAAAGGTGTAAAGAGCCAGGCAGGAGGAGGAGAGGAGAGCAGTTGAATCAGTAAAGTGCTTGATAGGGACTGTGCGTGCGCCATTAGTGCAGAATACGCAAACACTTTTTAATAAAACGTAAATTCGTCAACCCCTATTTTTTTGCCAAGTCATGTCAAGTGTGTTCATAGAGGTTTCCATGGGCCAATGCGAATAAATTTAAATTAGAAAAGACACGATATTGTCAGACCTGATGTTTTTTTTTTATTCAAAACAACTAAATGCAATGATACATATCTACACTACCAGTCAAAAGTTATTGAACAGTAAGATTTTTAATGCTTTTTTAAAGAATTCTCTTCTGCTCACCAAGCCTGCATTTATTTTATCCAAAATACAGCAAAAGCAGTAATATTGTGAAATATTTTTACTATTTAAAATAATTGGTTTCTATTTGAATATATTTTAAAATGTAATTTATTCCTGTGATCAAAGCTGAATTTTCAGCATCATTACTCCAGTCACACGATCGTTCAGAAATAATTCAAATATTAGCTGCTCAAAATACATTTATGACCTATGTGTGTGTGTGTGTGTGTGTGTGTGTGTGTATGTGTGTATATATATATATGGTGGTGGGCCACCAGGACCAAAAAATACCAAGGCCGATGTTTTGTCCCAGTCCAGTCCAGCCCTGCTTAACGCTGCAAATCGGAAATCAATTCTTCTTCGCTGCTCAGAATGCAAACACAGGAAGCTGTGCTGTGTTGCCACAAGCAACCACTATTTAGAGCAGCGAAGAAGTACAAACTTGCTAGCACATTGCCAGTAAATCACTTGCATATGCGACTAAATAATGTCTAATATTAGCCACTGGCTATTAAATAATCAGATGTTACTATGTGTGAGTTGGAGGCTATGTATAAATTTAGCACAGATATATTTTCACTCGCCGAACAGTCTGATCGAGCGCTTCAGAGTTTCACTCTCCTTCAAGCAATCTGTTTTTCAGATCATCCGTATGAATGCGCAGCGCACCTGTATTTGACGTACCGTAAGCTCTAGTGTGAAGCGGACAACTCGCCGTCGCTTTGCTTTTTTCCTCACACGCAGAGAGAGAGAGTCTTACATGTAGCACGTCAATTCTGCATGGTATGTAAACGATATTCATTGTTGTATTTTCCTGTCAAAATAACGGAGTTCCTTTGGAATTCTTCAGCGTAACTGCTGGGTTCTCCGGTAGTAGGCGGAGCTAATGCGCAAACGACAATCTCATTGGCTGGCGCTCACCTATTATCGTCCCTGTTTTGATTTCAGCAAATCAGTTCGAGCCAATGCAGACAACGTGATTAATATTCATGAATCCAGCAGCTCGTTAATCCTTAGTGCGTTTATATTGTTCTTAGTAGAATTCATAGTATGATTATTATCTTATCAGTATTATTGATAGTTTTTCCCATTTTACAGAAACACTGAATGACCAAAAAAGCACCACCACCAGTCCTAAGTTCAGTTAAAATGACTAATATGCATTCATACGTGGTTACCAAGTTTTAAATCTAATTTCTAAAGTTCTATCGTTAAATAATACTTGATTATCATAATATATTTATAATGCTTGACTGACTGATGTTAAGAGTGTACTTTTTCCAAACATTATACATTATGTTTTTTGTTTACTTGCCAGACTATCTATCTATCTATCTATCTAAAGGGTATCGGAACATCTCTAGTGAAAACTAAATGTGTGTCAGTATTACATGCATGACTTCCGTCTTAAATGGACAGCATCACGCATTCCTAATTAAATACCTGTGCCATTAATGTTAACAACAAAATATGTTAAATGTAAACATGTTAAGTAAACCTACTGTATCTGAAAAATTTGTATCTCTACCCAAGAATGAAAATTGTCATAATTTATTCCAGTTTTTCCAAATTTAATCCTTGATTCGGATTTATCATAAGCTTAATTGATTTGGTCTAAAGAGAGAAGAATTAATGACTATTTTTGTTTGAAGACTACATATAAAATAGGTACCAAAATTAACTGCAGTTTGACTAAAAGTAATGACTAAAAGTTGACAAAAATGACTTTTCGTCGAATAAAGCTAGACTAAAACTATGAAAGACTCAAATGACTAAAATGTGACTAAGACTATTAAGCATTTTCGTCTCAAGATAAAGACTAAATCAAAAATGGCAACAATGCTGCTTACTCTCACACCATTCATTCATTTTCTTATGGAGTGAAAAACATCGCAGAGTAAAGAGAACACAGACAACGTGCTGACAGACAAGACAGAGCAAGTGTTTCACCTAATCACTCAGTGTTTCAACCGCGGAAAGACAGCAACCTGAGAACATTGTTACATAACCTCAGAAAATCCATTCCGTGTCCATAAACTAGGGAGAAAAATGTACACTAGAGAGGATAATTTTGCCAAAAATTACATTATATTTTTACTCATATAATTACTTTTTATTATAATTAATAAAAATGTATAGATATTTAGTTATTTATAAAAAACGGTCTAATATGAACTTGTATATGAATCAATTGTTACTTTTAACCTTAACAATAGGGTTCCCTGTATGGTTTAGTTTAGAAAAATTGAGGAAAAAAATAGTGTATTTAATCACAAGCTTGTTAATTATTCCTGAATAATTCTCACTCCAGACTGAACTCAAAAGTTGGCAGCCCTGTCTGAAGTAAGCTGAAGTTTTAGGTTTCCTTAACAACATTTACAAAATTCAATGTATAAGTTAATGTTAGATATTTTGCTCTAATTGCTGTTTAATCAGATGATAGAAATAAGTAGACCAAATAGACTAACATTTGAAGTTATGGTAGAAATGTACTGTATAGCTAATGTGGGGTAATGTGAAGTAATTAGCAATCGTAGGAGTTATTCATGCTTTTTTTTTTTTTTTTGCCAGGTTGGAGTTATACACCGATTTTCTGTAATTGTTTATGGACCCCATGAATTAGCCTTGCATGTACAAAACTCTAGCTCAGCTACTGAGAGCGTATAACTCACCCCAGCCCAACACGGTGATCTTCCTCATGTAGTTTGTGATGGTGACGTTATGTCTGAGGAGCCATAAGTACATATGAAGAGCTTGAATGAAGAACCAGGTGAATGAGGCCAGCATGGAGTAATGCAGGAGCAGCGCTATGAAGACGCACGCAGCGTTGTCTTGTGTGTTAGCGACGCTCTCGTTTGACAAAAACGAGACATTCAGTAGAAACAAAGCCACAAACATGTTCATCAAGATCTTCGTGGCCTGATTTGATTTGGCTTTCCTATTAAAACATAAAACAACTGTTTTTGCAACATAAGTTAATACTTAAATAGCAGCACTAACTATATGATATATGTTAAGATACTCTACCGCAGCAAGAAATGCATGAATAAAGCGATGGACAGAAAAAACATGGAGATGCCGCAGCCGATATAAGTGATATAAGTCAGTGATTCCAGATCCTGCGCTGTGATGTTTGCATCTGGTGGAGACTGAGGAATCAGAGAAAACAGAACACAAAACAGATCAGCAGGAGGATTTTTTTGGCGAAAATCTGATCTTGTTATTAAGGTCTTTCATTTTTAAATATATCAACAGTAGCCAATTTGGCAGGTTGTGATTCATAAATTGTTTTATCACTTTGCTCTATCAGATAAAACATGCCATTTTGCGTCTAAAATGAAATCAA
Organism: Onychostoma macrolepis; assembly: GCF_012432095.1. Classification (NCBI taxonomy): domain Eukaryota; kingdom Metazoa; phylum Chordata; class Actinopteri; order Cypriniformes; family Cyprinidae; genus Onychostoma; species Onychostoma macrolepis. The sequence goes on along the minus strand of NC_081171.1, from coordinate 25,485 downwards.
TTTATAGTCATTATTGATGAAATAAACTCACTGTCTAAAATAAGTTATGACTGCTGCTTATTCACACTAAAATCAATACTGGTCTGCACTTCACTATAATGTAAATGCATTCATGCAGTGCATTCTTTTACAAATAAACTAAAAGAGTAATGTGGGTGCAGATGCGAAGTACACATTTCTGCAATAAGAACCTAATATTTGGCATAGAGAATCTATGCCTACACAGAAGTAAGCCCTGTCTAGGCACTGCCCCAGTATGTTTGTGTCAAGCCATTTTTCAGCTTGGTTGTTTGATAAGAGAGAGATATGTAATGTAGGAGTTGCAATAAATACTTTAACTATCAGCAACAGAGGACTCTTATTCTGTTGCACTGATTCTGAACTGAAGAAGATATGATGACAGCACCATTTGATCTTTGCTTGACAGTTTCATTTAATCTTTAAATGAAACATGAATGATGAAAGTGTAAGTTCTTCTTCTCAGAAGCTTCTCACCATCAGCACTGCAAAGAACGTCAGATGTGAGCAGGAGCACTTTATGGTGGTGTTGTTGATTCTTACTGTCTCACAGCCAAACATTGTCCAATTAAGTTTGCCTTCAGAGAAAAGAGAGTGACAAATGAAACTGATTATAAAAAAATGAATCATATAAAATAAACTGTTTTGTTAAAACTGATCAGTACAGCCATAAATAAATATATATAATTTAATTTAAAATACCTTTGCCATGCCAAGAGCTGCAGGACACCTTACTTTCCTGAAAGAACAAGTAAAGTTTATTTTTTTTTTTTTCCACATTGTCTGGTCATTATAACAAATAAGTTCTGAAACAAAACCTTCATAACCTTATCATTATTTGTAAAGAACATCTCAATGTTGTCGGTAAGGTTGGAGATGTTGGCCCTCATTGTTATTCCATAAACCTCGTTGTTCAAAACAGTCTGATTTATAGTTTGATTCTAAATCAGAAACCAGGAAAGAACAATCATGAATAAAATATTAATGTGTGTCAATATAGCAGATCAAAAAGGTTTGTCTAAAAGTAGATTTTTATTTATTTTATTTTTTTTAATATTTCCATACAAGACTTAAAGTAAAAAAAAATAAATAAAAAAAAAATCATAGATGCATACAGTACCTTATTTCTCAAGTTTTTGAAACGTAGAACTCCAACAAATGCACTTCCATTATTTTGAAGACGTGATTTATCAAAAGCCTCCTTGGAAATCTTTGCTAACCAGGAACAGCTTGTATTCAGGTCACTTTGACTGTCAACAACCTGTGAAAAGAAGAATTGTCATGATAACTGAATGAATCATACAATGTTTTAATGCATCTTAGCTCTTAGGTTTTACCATAGCATGATCTGAAGAGTAGCATATGTTGATGTCTTTGGTTTCTGTGTTCTTGGCTTGTACATGAAGAAAACCAACACCATCCTCCGTGACAATAGCCTCACTGCTTTTATTGCTTTTTTCCATCTCTTCCATCTGAGACTCCAGATTGTCCAAGGCTTCTCTGTAAAATGGATTGAATCACATGGTATTCTGTAACAGGTTTTAGACTTGATATCTACAGGTAACTGCACACTTACGATGCCTTTGATGGATCAGTATATCCTTCCTTAACTGTAGTTGGACTGCGAGTTGCATCATATGGTTTGAGAGTTGATGTGGGATTGTGAGTTATCAAATGTGATGTTGAATTTGTAGTTGGATTGTGAGATGTGTTGTATGACAGTGGTATGACAGTGGTTGATCTTCCATCAACACAGGTTACACACATCCAATTACACGTATTCCCATCATTCCCATTATTTCCATTATTACCATTATTACAATTAGTTCCATTATTTCCATTATTGCCATTATTGCCATTATTTCCATTATTACCATTATTACAATTATTTCCATTATTTCCATTATTACAATTATTCCCATTATTACAATTATTTCCATTATTCCCATTATTTCCATTATTACCATTATTACAATTAGTTCCATTATTCCCATTATTTCCTTTATTTCCTTTATTTCCATTATTCCCATTATTTCCATTATTCCCATTATTACAATTATTCCCATTATTCCCATTATTACAATTAGTTCCATTATTCCCATTATTACAATTATTCCCATTATTTCCATTATTCCCATTATTACAATTAGTTCCATTATTCCCATGCAGAATGTATCTGCTTCCTTCATTCCTTCAACACAGAAATAAATAGATGGATTTTATTACAATTGTGCAATAATTGAAACAATTTCAAAGATTAAAGTGCTGTAAAATATGATATGTTGGTTATGTAAGGGATAATCAACGGCTAGCTGTGCATTAAACAATTTGAATGCACGACGTGGAGGCGAAGAACTTTGCCTTCGCGAAGTGCATTCAAATCGCTTAATGTACAGCTAGCCGCTGATTATCCCGTTATGCCATGGTCATTTGCCAGCATTCACATATTACAGATGTTAATAATATTTGCGCTGCAATATTTGACCGGAACGATAAAAATGATGGTTGTTTTCATCTGTATTACTATTTAACTGTAACTGTATGTTACTATGGTTACCAATGTTTATAGGAAACGCATTAATATAGAACGTGATTAAACTGACCTGGAACTACCTGTGCAGTTCAACGAATTTAATCAACACCTGCCAGCCAATCAGAATCCAGTATTCAGACAGACCATGGCATAATTATAAACTAAGAAACACTGTTCATCAGTTCCCATATATATTATAGGCATGATCAAATCGTATTATTGCAATAATTGAATTTGTCATGCTTTCAATAACTGCTCATTTAAAGCACTAAACATTGCCAACTTATCATGAATTACTCAGTGTGCTTTTCAAAGTACATTTTACGGTAAAGGCCTATGCATGTCAGTTCACATGTTGTACTATATTTATTTTTATTCTGAAATCAAATCTTGATGGGTGTGAAACAGGCAACTGAAACAACTACTGAAAAGCAGTTTATAAATCTAGATGTAGTTTATAACAGACTTACCGCTGCATATAGGCCTATCATTGTTATGTTGGGTGTTTCTACATTTCTCTTCAGGATCAACAGGATTGATATTCTGACATCCTTAAGAGATCACGACAACACATAGTTCAAGATAATCATGAAATAATTCATATGGAAAAAAAGTTCTGCACTGAATAGTAATAAAAGAACAACATAAGAATAAAACACAAAAATAGTTCAAACTGATTGTATGATAAAAATGTAGCCTTTAATTTACAGCTTGCTCACAATAGATAATAGCCAACACTGACATCCTATTATGAGTTTTGTTACTCAGGTTTTAGAACTTTTAGAAGATTTATTCTATTCTGGCCCCCCCTAACGATTGAAAGATTTTAAATATTTGTTCATTATTGTTTTCAACATTCAAAAATAAATATGCACATAATGTAGTTATTTTAATACATTTTAAATTCTTGTTGTTTTGTAAATAAATTTATAAAAAAGGAAGGAAGGAAGGAAGGAATGAAGCATTTATATAGCGCTTTTATTGTGTATTGCTATACACCCAAAGCGCTTTACAATCATGTGGGGGGTCTCTCCTCAACCACCACCAATGTGCAGCATCCACTTGGATGATGCGACGGCAGCCACAGGACAACGGCGCCAGTGCGCTCACCACACACCAGCTACAGGTGGAGAGGAGAGAGAGTCATAGAGCCAATCAAGTGGATGGGGATTATTAGGAGGCCATGATTGACAAGGGCCAGTGGCAGGAATTTGGCCAGGACACCGGGGTTACACCCCTACTCTTTACGATGAGTGTCATGTGATTTTTAATGACCACAGAGAGTCAGGACCTCGGTTTAACGTCTCATCCGAAAGACGGTGCTCTTTTGACAGTATAGTGTCCCCATCACTATACTGGGGCGTTAGGACCCACACAGACCACAGGGTGAGCACCCCCTGCTGGTCTCACTAACACCTCTACCAACAGCTACCTAGTTTTCCCAGGAGGTCTCCCATCCAGGTACTGACCAGGCTTTAGCTTCCATGGGCAACCGGTCTTGGGCTGCAGGGTGATATGGCTGTGGGCAAAAAACCTAATAGTAAGAAGTTTCCGTGTGACGAATCTGCATTTTAGTGGATAATAGCTTATGCTATATATTGCTTGCCTGTTGCATGGCGTAAATGGATATTTAGCTTTTTACAACATACAACAACTGCAGAGGAATCTGGACCTAACCAAAATAAAGTCAGATGAAGATGCTGATGCTTGATGACTCATAAAGGTGATCCGCAAGATGCTCTGTTGTAGCAGCTGAGTGTTTTACATTTATGTCAGGAAAAGGACCATTTACATCCAAATGTAATTTAATGCACACAAAACAAAACCTAGAAATAGATTTCAGAACACAAATTGCTTAATTGTCCATTTTCAGTAAGATTTAACGTTAATAAATATGTTTGTGTGCCTGCTTTTGTGCGTTTAACTTGAATCATGTCCAACAGATATCTGTTTTAAAGCAGTGGGTAATTCACTTGTCAATTTGTTTAAAATCTACTTTGCGATTCTGTTGACAAAAATATTTATAGTGCATTCTATTCAACTTGTTTATTGCTAGCGCAGCCTTTACCAGTAATTTGTGTGCAATGTTTCTGGTCACACGCTTGCTGCTGCTTTATGTAATCATAGTAAAACCACTTAAATAGTACACAGAGTGTGAATTTGTACATTTTACTACAGAAATGCTAAAATGTATTTAAAAGTTTGACTGACCAAATCGACTCAAGCTCAAACGTCAAACTATGCCTATGGTTACACCCTCCTGTTAAATAACCTACTGTCTATGTTGAAAACATAAGCTGAAATTAAAAACAATACAACGGTGGATGAATCTAATCTTACCTGTCTGTGGAATTATGGCACTGATGCCAACATTTGCCTGGCAAGTCTCAATTTCTGTAAAAGAGAAGAGATGAAACAAGATTCATGTTCTTGATCTCATTACAGAGCTTACAGGACAATGAAAATTCAGACTGCATTTAAAGAGCTTGTTTTCTAGATAACTGCAGTCTTAAGCATGCTAGGATCTGTTTTTGGTTTGCGTTGAGAACAGTGATAAATCATTGTGGATGGATTTGTTCTCATGTGGTGTTGTCATGTATCTGTAGGGGCTGCTGTGCACTAAAAAGAACAACAAAAAAACCCTCACAGTCTTCAACATTAACACTGTGTTTGTTGTAGTATGACACACACCTGTTGAATTCAGGACTGATAACAGACAATTAGATTCATCTGGTAATAACCACAGTTTTATGCCTTGAACCAGGTCATTCATTCTGATTTCATAATTCCCCTGCTGTTTTATGTTGAAACTATATGATCTGCATTGTCCTGAAACCACAGAGAACATTTACATTTGTTGAATAAATACTTTTTTAAAGAGCTTTGAACTCAAGAATGATTTATAAATAAAATATAAGAAGGCTTTACCAAGAGAAGAGATATTTAGTTTGACAATTTGTTCATCATCTGATAGACGTTCACAATTTATATCTGATAGAAAAACAGAAATGAACTCAATGAGTTTGTCAGTAGTCACAAGTGCTTTCAGATAATAAATCTGCAGTATTCACACAGTCATGTTAGCAGTATATTTCACATCTACCTGGAACTGTTGAGCTACTGCTGTTCCAGAAACACTGATCTGTCGAACTGACTTGGATTATCAGTTTTTCTGAGCAGGCTGTACAAACACAACATTATTAGACTATTAGATAATGATGTATGACATGATATAACACTCTTTATTCCATGGTCTGTCTGAATACTGGATTCTGATTGGCTGGCAGGTATGCAGTCATTTTAATCACTGTTCCATATTAATGCGCTGCTTTAATTGATGCACACAAACCCACACACATCACTGGCACATCGCACACAGAGAGAGAGAGAGAGAGAGGTTGGAGATCACAGATTGCACTGCACACACACAAACTTGTTGTCAACGCTTCCCCGCGATTTTTATAAATAAAATAACCTAGTAGATTGCTACATTATATTCCTCAGCAACGAGGTGGTAAAATCGCTGTTTTTGAAGTAATTCATTGTTTGTATAGAGAGAAGACGCAGCACGCACTGTCATCTCTCTCTCTCTCTGTCGATAATTAATTGAAATACATGCTAGTATAGACCAATTTCGTGTAGACTTCACGTCACTCGGTTACGTCACTCGCAGCTGCGCGCACAGTGTGGTGGCAGAAACACACGGTAACAAGTGGAGTGAAACGGGAAAAATCAACGGAATAAGAGAAAATGTTTTGTCGTGCCTTTGGATGTCAGAATCGGAATGCAAATCATTTTTATAGAATACTGTCGTCAAAAACGCCATTTGAAGCTAAACGCAGACGTTTAAATGGACAGACTAATGAATGAAACCTGCGATTACTCTACTTTTAAAGCATAAATTTGATTTAAACAAGTAGTCTACATAATATTCACATATGCAGCTCATAGGGAACATATTATATTTGCCCTACAGTTACAGCATTAAATACTTTTTAAACCTATAACATTTTACATTTAACGTTACCTATTTTGTCTCACAATTCTTTTTTGAGATTTTTTTCCTCGCAAATACAACTTTATATCTCGTATTTCGGACTTTATAACTCGATTTAACTCAACAATAGCGAGTTTGTCCATTCTGAAGGGAAAAAAAGCCAGAAGTGTGGGATATAAACTCAAAAGAGAGAATGGCGAATTGATTTTTCTTTTCAGAATTGTGAGATATAATCTTGGAATTGCGAGAATAAAGTCAGAATTTTGAAATATAAACTCAAATGTACCTTTTTTTATTCTTTTATTCCATGATATCCATAGACCGCCACTTGAAAACTGTCATTTTCTGCCACCAGATAGGCTCCGACCACAAAAAAGTCATCACTGTTTGCAAACACCAAATTGGTCTATAATTAATTCAAAAAAATTATGTGATCTTACCGCACTAAGATCATCTCTGAGTCTGATTTGAAGCGGGCAGAATGCTACAGCTAACGAACCATAACTGACGAAAATAACTCATTTTTACCCATTCGGTCAAATATTGCGCTGCAAAAAGCAATACTAATTTTAACTTGTCTATAACTTTGCAAATGACCATGGAATAAGCGGGATAATCAAGGGCTTGCCGTGGATTAAAGGATTTTCCTTTAATGCATGGCAAGCCGTTGATTATCCCGCTTCATTGGCATATAATTATTTTTAAGTTAACAAATGCATTTTTTAAAGCAACATACTTATCTGGCATGAAGCGCAACAGATGATCATCAGCCACAGCAAATTCTGCTTTTGTTGAGACATAATTCCCAGAGACAGCAACCTGATAGAAAAACAAGTGTTTACTTTTGTTTTCTTCAGACAGAGCTAATAAATCTTGAATCATTGTCTTATTACGTTCTTGAGGTAAAGTCCACAGTCCAAGAGTTGAGAGAGTTTGATGCGTCCACAAATGAAGCCGTTTGATTATGAGCCGCTGGACACTGACATACAGTTCATTTGAAAACATGCAAATCATGTTTATTTGGGCTTTAAATGAGAATTTCAGTATCTGCTTACAATCAGATCCAGTTTATCAAGCCACCCTTGTTCACAGAGAACTACATAAACAAAGCAAACAAATATTTAGTAGTAGACACAATTTGAAGATTCTAATGAAAAAGTAACTTTCATTAGTGGATATCTGTCATGATTTAGATACAGAAAATGTCATGTTTTTACACTTTGTTTGTGTACACATTTATAGGTGTGACTAAAGTGAATAACGATTTTTAGAGTCAGTCCATCATGATTAATAAAATTACATTTTATTAGCTTTATTAGAATCACATGAGAAATGCACACGAGAGAATCATAAGTGAGAAAACAATGATGGATTTGCTGATTAGGACTGTCCTCCAACATAGATAAAACATGCTTCATGGATAAAGGGTTTTGGAAGAGAGAACCTCTTCCAAAACCCTTTATCCATGAAGCATGTTTTATTAGATTGTACTGGTTTTAACTCTGTGAGAATTTTTTTATTCAGTTAACTATTTTGAAGAGATCTTCAACAGAGTTTAGCCAAATACAGTTTTAGCAAAAATAAATTGTAAAAATCTGATAAAATTCAGCCATTAATTTTCCTGCCATGAAAATAGCCACAGAAGCTGGCAAGGCGTTAAGCACAAACAAACTAACTAATTCTGACAGTTGTTTTTTGTTGTTGTTGTTTGTTTGTTTCCAGTAACCAAATACGTTTCACATCCCTGTGTGTGGATTTTACTAACCTGCTATCAAATAACAATAGGTTACTGTTCATAACCCTGGTTCTCTGAAACATCGAGTGGAGAGATCCACCTATGGGAAGGGCATCCTCGCCTGACCTCTGCGCATCCAATTGCACCAAGTCTGGCTTGACAGTCAGCTCTCTTTCCTCAGGTGAGCATATTCGCTTCTCGTGCAGCAAGCGGTGCAAACTTGGTGGATCTCTCCACTCGATGTTTCAGAGAACCGGGGTTACGAACAGTAACCTATTGTTCTCTTTCATCATCTCGTGTTCGAGATCCACCTATGGGAGATATGGACAACTCCCCGGTTGCCCAGTACACTCACAGTGAGGCCCTGTAAGCCAGAGGACGGTCACCTGGCAAGGCAGTGCTTGACACATCACCAAGCATCTGACCCCACACAAAGTGAGAATGCAATACCGGCCATGTAAGAAATGACAAGTGGTAACATGCATACAAAACCTGACAACATACATAATGCCAAAGGCATATATTATAGAATTATACATATGAATATATTGACATACATATAAAAATATAATAATGTGGCAGGGGAGGGTACAGATGACCTGCTTAATGAGATGAATAAGCCGGGCTGGACAACCCAGGCTTAAAAAGGTGTAAAGGGTCTAAGAGCACAAGGCTACAAAGAGCCCACACCAAAACTCTTAAGTAAGCTACCAGGGTGTGGGTAACATCAAGCTGGTAGTATATGACAAATGTGTGTGAAGAGGCCCAGCTTGCAGTGGCACAAATGTCCTGCAAGGGAAAAACTCCTTTAGACAGAGCCCACGAGGCCGCGATGGCCCTAGTGAACTGCACTCTGAGGCCCACATAGCCGCACTCCATTAGACTCATATGCCAGAGCTGGCTTCCACGAGCCAATGAGAGAGGCATTGGTTAGAAAAAGGGTTTCCCGGTGTTAAGGGGGCCCCAAGAATTGAAGAGCAGATCACTCCTCCTGAAAGGGCTGGTCCTGTCGGCTGGTCTCTGCACAACAGGACATAACGCATTTAGCCTCTGATCCTCCGTAGAGGAGAAAGGAGGAGGGTGAAGAGCAGAAGCTCAAACACTTTACAAGTGAAAGCTGGGAAGCATTCTGGCATAAAAGCCGGGTTAGGCCACAGAAAAACCTATCTCCACTGTGAGAGGTTTAGTGCACGAGGGATAAACAGAGCACACATGCAAATCACTGACATGTTTTGGTGGAAGCCAAGGCCAGGAGCAGAGCTGTCTTGAATGACAGAAGCTTACAGGAGATATCTCCCTGGGGCTCAAAGGGCTGTTGAGAAAGGGCATCCAGCACTATGGAGAGTCCCCAGTCTAGTGACTGGAAGGGAAAGGCGAGCGCCCTTCATAAATTGATGAAACTTGAGGGCGTGATGCCCCACCGTAGTGCCATCAAACCCAACATGGCATGCAGCAATAGCTGCTAATAGCCCAAAACATCAGTGACTGAGCAATGATATGAAATTAGCTGGTAAGAGATAAAACCCACCCAATGAACACGCTCATTTCCAGATGGCCCAGAGGTAGGACATGGACAGTCGAAGTCAAAGACCCCTTGTTCTGAGACATGTGCGAAACTGCACACTCGCTCCTTCCCTGAATTGCGAGAGGCAATTCATAAAGAAGAGAAAACGCTCTTGGGACAGGCACGTGCACGTTGTACTGGAATTCAGCTCCAGACACAGAAATGTCACATTCTGGGCAGGAGTGAAGTCATTCTTGCTCACGTTCACTCTTAAGCCGAGGGCTGTGATGTGAGCGAGTACACAGGCCGTGTTTTGCATCACTTGTAATGCGGTTTAGCTCCAGACACAGAAAAATATCACATTCTGGGCAGGAGTGAAAATGTTTTCGCTCACATTCACTCTAACAGCAAGCGCGGTGACCCTCTATGGCGAGGGGAGCAATGCTAGCTCGACCGACAAACATAGCTCTGGAGAGCGGAGAACTCAACTCTCAGCATGAGAGGGAACTCAGACGCTCAGAAGGGAGCGGCATGCACATTGGTGACCCTCATGGTGAGGGGAGCAATGCCAGCTCGACCCACAAGGAGAGCATATGGGACACAGAGCTCTGGGGGAGCGGAGAACCCAACTCTCAACATAAGAGGGAACTCAGACGCTCAGAAGGGAGCTGCATGCTCATAGGTGGCCCTCTATGATGAGGGGAGCAATGCTAACTCTACCAACAAGGAGAGCAACCCAACAGGGAGGCATAGAGAGGCCTAATAACCTGAGGCTGCTGATGACAGAGCTCTGGAGAGCGGAGAACTCTACTCTCAGCATGAGAGGGATCTCAGACGCTCAGATGGGAGTGGCATGCTCATAGGTGAACCTCAACGGTGAGGGGAGCGATGCTAGCTCGACCAACAGCATAGCTCTGGATAGCGGAGAACTCAACTCTCAGCATGAGAGGGAACTCAGACGCTCAGAAGGGAGCGGCATGCTCATAGGTGACCCTCAATAGTGAGGGGAGCAACGCCAGCTCGACCAACAAGGAGAGCATAGGGCTGAATGACAGAACTCTGGAGAACGGAGAACCCAACTCTCAGTATGAGAGGGAACTCAGATGCTCGGAAGGGAGCAGCATGCTCATAGGTGACCCTCTATGGTGAGGGTAGCAATGCTAGATCAACCATTGATGAAATTTTCGAATTTCATCAAGAGAAAATGAATTTTTTGGATGTGCTTGTTCTTCGCACTGCATCGGGCATCGAAACTACTTTGTATCGTAAACCAACTGACCGTAACACCATCTTGCACGGACAATCTTATCATCCTATGTCATTAAAGCGTTCGTTACCAATTTCACAATTTAGTCGTATTCGCCATATTTGTAGCAAAGATGCAGATTTTCAACAGCAATCACAAATCCTATCGGAGAGATTCAGAAAACGATCATATCGAGAAGAGTGGATCCAGTCTGCAGTGAGTCGTTTAAAGATGTATCGCAACAGGAGAGTCTTGTTAAAAACAAAAAATTTAAACGTCGGGTTAATTGTTATATTCAATATTCGCCTGTTTCGAAGGACATTCATCATGTTTTATTGAAACATTGGCACATCGTAGAGAGTGATCCCGGTCTCAAGAAGTGTTTTGATGAACCACCTCGTTTAGTGTACAAGAAAACACCCAGTCTTCGTAATATTTTGGTCAGATCTGATTTGAAACCTGCTCCTCATTTCTTGAATAAAATACCGTATGGGAATTACAGATGTGGTAACTGTCAACAGTGTAATTTCACATATTAGATTAGATTAGATTAGATTAGATTCAACTTTATTGTCATTACACAAGTACAGGTACAGGGCAACGAAATGCAGTTTAGGTCTAACCAGAAGTGCAATAGCAGCAAGTGCAGTATATACAATGGTTGAATAAGTGCAGGACAAGGATATGTACTGAATATATGTATAAATATATATAGAAAGATGGTTATTAATATAAACAGAATTTACAGGTGAATATGTATAGTGAATAAATATACAGAAATTTACAGGTGAATATGTATAGTGAATAAATATACAGAAATTTACAGGTGAATATGTATAGTGAATAAATATACAGAATTTACAGGTGAATATGTATAGTGAATAAATATACAGATGGCTATTACTATAAGCAGAATTTACAGGTGATATGTACTATCAATATAATATATATACAGATGACTATTACTATAAACAAGGTGTAAAAGTGCAGTGGAAGTGATTACAGATTACAATTAGACATACGGTGCAAAATGTTAATGTAAACATTGATAATGTAACAACAGTCGGCAGTGCAAATGAGCATAGTCCAATTTAGGTATGGTAGTGCAAGATACAAAAGTAAACAGTTGTTACTGTGATAAAAATTTACATTCAGTAGTGCAAATAAGGCAGATGTGAGGTAGGAGAGAAGAGTTAATAATATATGAGGAAGTGGATCAACGGGGGTTAGAGTTCAGTAAAGAGACAGCTCTGGGGAAGAAACTGTTCTTTAGTCTGCTGGTCCTGGTCCGGAGGCACCTGAAACGCCTACCGGAGGGCAGGAGAGAAAACAGTCTGTGGGCTGGGTGAGAGGAGTCCTTAAGGATGCTGCGAGCTCGATGCAGACAGCGTTTCCTCTGGATATGTTCGATGGCAGGTAGTGGAGTAAGTGGATATAAGACTATATACATATACATATGGATATACATTGACTTTCACACATCCTCATACGACGAAAATATTTAAGATTCGGGGTACGATTTCGTGCAAGACGGCTAAAGTTATTTATTTGTTTCGTTGCCCTTGTGGTTTATGTTATTTTGGTAAGACTAGTAGACCTTTGAAAATCGTATTTCTGAACATCGGTGTGCAATTAGACATTGCGATCCGAAAAGTCCAGAAGCTCAGCATTTTGTAAACTCGAGACATTCCGTTTCCACTCTTCAGTACATAGGAATAGAGTTAGTTATGTCCACGGCGCGGTGGTGACATTAATAAATTACTTTTACAACGTGAGGCCTTTTGGATTTTTACATTAGATACTTTGTCCCGAGAGGTTTAAATGAGGATTTTGATATTCGTCCATTTCTTTAAATATGGAATGCCTATCCAATTATGTGGCTTTTATACAGCTCCAATAAAGGTTTTGATGGTATTGGTTGAATTTATGTATGTAGGCAGGTATTAATTAATGTTGTTGTATTGTGTATCGAGAATTGTATTTTGTTATTTTGCATAGTTCTTTGTTGTTGTTGTTGTTTTTCTTTTGACTGCGGTTATTTTGGTTTATTCATTATTATCATTATTATATTGGTTATATTGTGTTAGGTCATGTGACCTTTTGTTCACATGTATAAATGGAGGCATATCAGTGTTGCTCATTTGTCTGATGAAGAGCCTGTGTGCTCGAAATGTTACACTCTATGTGAATTTTTATAAATAAATTTTTCTTTGATACTTTTGGAGCTTAGGTGTTGCCGACTTTGCATTTTCAATATGCTTCTATTTATTTATTTTTTAATATGAATTTTCATCATTTTTAAACC